>NC_092872.1:751063986-751235438 GCF_028372415.1 Notamacropus eugenii
TCATCTGGCTGGCCCACAGAGAAGAGATTTGGGGATTTGCTTTGGTGATGAGACAGCTTCCTATCTTTGAGGATATATTTTTTTAAAGAGAGTTTTACTTGGGTAGCTGGGAATGCTTTCCTATTTCAATTGCACTATTAGAGAACTAAGAGAAACCTGGGGATGGTTTAATGAAGTCTTTATTCTTTCTGTGAAAGAATGTCCATAGATATTCCTTCACTCTGGTGATTTCTCTCCCAGAAAGAACCCTTTTCCCCACCACGAGTGGTCTGTATAGATACCCAGGTCCACACAAACATACACGTGTCTGCATTTGTGTTCTTTACCAAATGCACAGACAAGCACTGGCGGGCATTTCAACCCCGAACGCCTGGTTCTTCATTAGCCCTTGATCCTGTAAGACCTTTTGAAGGGAACCCAGGCTTCTTTACCCCCGCCCACCCCATTTAAAATGGGTTCAAGGGCATGGCGCTTTGGGCAGTCCACATGAATGTGGCATATTTCCGTCGCCGACTAGGGAGGCTCTCTCTGATTAATATGGGAGGTTTTTCATGTTTAAGGTAAGGACTTGGGCCCTTAGGAAAATAATTATGATGATAGAAAATGTTCAAGTTAACATCACTACTTTAGAAATTGAGAATGTGTGTATTCTATACATTTGTATTACTCTATGTAATGAGTCTATGATACACACTGTATAACATAGGCACACATGTCTATATGCATGTGCATACACATGTAGATGTGCATTGTAAATGCATGCACATCATACAGTGTGCACATACATGTAATACATCCACACATCTATACACATATGTATATCTGTGTATAGCCACATGTGAATGTATGTTTCAATGCGTGTCCATGCCTGTAAGTAGGCAAAACAGTGGTAACTATGACAGTACCCATGGATTTGAATAAGCATTTCCACATCACCCCAAGGAATGTGATTTTCTGATCTGAAGCACAAAGTCAACAAAACAGTCATCGCAGATGAGAAAGAATACGACACCTGCCATGTTGACAACACCCGCCATGTTGACCACACCCACCATGTTGACAACACCTGCCATGTTGACAACACCGTTCCATTGTCAGGAAACGATTCCATCTTCCAGAGAGACAGGTCTTTCCCTCTGGGGCCCCGCCCCCCATGCCTGGGTCTGTGTTTGTCCAATATTTGCACTGTGTGTCTGTGGTGCAACCATAAACCAAATCATTGTCTCCCTTCATTTTGTTGTGCTGAATGCAAATTCAGGAAACTTATTTACAATAAATAAGACTGATGGAGGAAGCCATTGGGATTCAAGTCTGTTGGATTTTTAAACCATTTTTTGTGAAATGTTTTTGGTGATTTTTCCACTGGTAGTGTGGCTTGCTGGTTAGAGACTTTCCTTGAAGCCAGGGAGACTTGGGTTTGAGTCTTTCCTCTAAAATATATATAAGCTGTAGGGATTTTCCTCTAGGAACTCAGGAGTTCCCTATACCCTAATGTTATGTAACCTTAAGATTTCATTCTCTGTTAGGAGTTTTATATTCTGAAAGCTATAAAGCTTTGAGGCTTCTCCCAGCCTTTCAATGGTTTTGTTATAAGGAAAATCCTTCAAGTATATGCTCTTTCCTTGGTGGAGGTAATCCCTCCATCAATACTGATCATGGCTCATTCCAGACCTTAATAGATGGTGCTTTGTGATTTACTATGGAAAAAAAAGTTCTTCCACTTCTAAACAATCCAGTCCAATTGAGAGACACATTTATTAAGCCCCTACTATGTTCAAGCTTTTGTCTTAGGTGTTGGTGGATTACTAGACTAGAGTAAAGGCAGAGTCACCTTTAATTCAGGTCAAAATCCAATTTAATATTACGTGATATATGTCAGGCACTTGGTTATGTGATGAGTATGCAGACACAAAACAAAAAGCAGCCCCAGCCCTCAAGCCCTCAGAATTCAGCTACAGGGCTGCCACCTTCTACGTAGGCTTTGCTCCATTTTCCCCAGCTGCTTGTGGCTACCCCCTCCTTCCCACCAAAAAAATGATTTTGAATTTGGAAGACCTGGATTCAAATCCTACCTTGTTTAATGTCAGTGTGTGGTAAGGTAGAAAGTACTTAATCCTATCAGTTCCACCTGGGAGGGGGGGAACTGAATTACATGGAGGCCTCCCCTACGTTGTTCACATTACCTCACTTCCTTTCGAACATCAGAGGCTACCAATTTAATGATTCACCTCTACCCCTCCCCCAGTGATAGTTATCTCCCTTTTAGTCTGAAGGTAATACAGGAGGGTCAGATCAATGTAGCTCTTTCCTGTTTTATGGAGTTTAATCAGACTCATAAAATCAGAATAGCTCAGAGCTCCCAGTTAGGAAAATTCTTAGCGTTCATATAGAAGTTTGTTTCTCTGTGCTGAAAATTTTTGTGTATTTCCAGCTAACCCTTGGTGTCTCTCTATGAGACAAAACCAGGACACTTTCTTTAGGTAAAAGAACCAAGCAGAGTATGTTAACTGGACAGGCTTAGGGAGAGGAAGTTGGTGAAAGGACGGGCCTTGGGGGAGCTTCTTTCAGTCCTTTTAAAGGTGAGAACAACCAGGAACTTGATCTTGAGTCTGGCGTTCCTGACTGCTCACCTACACCTCTCCTTTCTCTGCTACAATTCAGCCCTCCTTCCTGCTTCTATTTTTGGTTTTTCTTTTAGGTTTCCTTCTTTTGCCTATATGCCACTGGCTGCTTCTCAGCTCAGCTCATTAAGTCCCAAGTGGGTCCAGCGATGTCATCCTCTGTTCCTCTCTCTGTCTCTCTCTCTGTCTCTCTCTCTCTCTGTCTCTCTGTCTTTCTGTCTCTCTCTCTGTCTCTGTCTCTCTCTGTCTTTATCTCTCTCCCTGTCTCTCTCTCTTTGTCTCTGTGTCTGTCTGTCTGTCTGTCTCTTTCTCTGTCTTTCTCTGTCTCTCTTTCCCTGACATGAGTCACATTCCCCTTCTGCCTCAAAAATCACGATAGTCTCATTTGTTCTCAGGGATGAGCATAAACTTATCATTCTGAACTGCACATCTCAGTTTCCCAAACCCTATCACACTCAGTAGCTTACTAGCTATTTGAACTTGGGCAAGTCATTTGACCTCCTTGAACCTCAGGTTCCTCATCTGTAAGGATGGCCCCTGAGATCCTTCTAGTTCTTGGTCTGGACTTCCTGGAGGGGGTAACACGTGGCCAGCGCTGACATCACCAGACCCCTTCTCTTCCAGCCATTTTAAGTGGCCTCTCCTCCCTTAGCTTGTACTGGTCTAGTACAGCCACAGAGCACTGGGGGCTCCTCAGGGTCATGGTGGAGATTCCCAAGAGGGCTCAACAGGTGGTTGCTGGAAGCCAAAAAGGGAGAGAGAACCAGCCTGGTATGAAAGGATAAGACATGGCCTGGGCTTGGGTTCAAGCCCAGCCTCTGACCCTTACTGGCTGTGTGACTGACTCGAAGTTGTCTGTCTGTCTGCTTTGGCCAGAGTTTTTCCCTGGGAGCCCTCAACGCCAGTGAAATAACAAGTCCAGTTTAAAAAAAAGGCAGGGGGTGGGGCTGGACCCAGTTTTCTTGAGTGTCCTAGTTTTAAGTTGTGCTTATAACTTAGAGATGCTGCAATTGACTTGTTAGAATTTTCTTTCAACACCCATTTCTGAACGGAGACCCTGAAGATGGAGAGGAAGTCCAGTGAAAGTCCAGGCCACTGGATGACTGATGGTCCTGAGCAGAGGCGGCTGCAGCAGGGAGGCAGGGCTCCCCATCTCAGATCCAACTCAACTCAATTCAACAGCATTTTTTAAATAAAGAAAAGGGTAACAATTGTTCTGTGCTCCTCATCACAGTTAAGGGGGCAGTAGAATACTTGAAGGCTTGGGACTGGCATAAAAATAAAAATAAGCATTTATACAGCACTTTAAGGAGTGCAAAGTGCTTTAGACATAGCTCATAGGATCCTCATTTTACAAATGGGGAAACTGAGGCCAGGAAAGTTTTTTTTTTTAAAATGACCTGTCCAGGGTCACCCAGCTAGGAAGTGTCTAAAAGAGGATTTGAAATCAGGTTTTCCTGACTTGAAGTTCAGCACTCTATCCACTATGAATTAATAAATATTTATTTGGCAGAATTGAACAGTCCAGTATCTTGTTTTACCCAGTTGAAAATACGGTTCCTAAACTCTTAAACTATTTGCTGATTAGCTAGGTAAACTTAATACAAGCCTGAACAGTCAGAGGTAGGGCTGACCTGAGTTAACAACAGGTTCAAAGTTATGGTCTGCTAAGAAAATGAAAAAAAACCAACCCAAAACCAAACCAAACATTGTAGACAATTAGATTAAGTACTGAACACGAAAGAGGCTTTCTAGGATTGTCAAGCAGGTATATGTTTCTTTAATGAGATTTTTTTTTACACTTTTCTGAAGTACTTCTGTCTTGGGAACAGAAAAACACCGAATGGACTTGGAATAATTTTTATCACCATATTCAAAGAGCAAGAGATAATGAAATTCGCATCCATCTTCTCAGTGGAGAAGTCGGGATAGGGGTTGGGGGGCTGGGCTGTGGCTCCAAAATGGCACTAGAATGTCAGATGAGGTTGCTCTTGGTTGGTTGGTTTCTCTCCCACCTCTCCCTTCCTTCCCCTCCCCTCCTCTTTCCCCTCCCATTACAAGGGAGGGCTCAGGGTGGAAGCACAGAATGGGAAATTACTCTGATATAATTTTATATCCAAAGCAATTAAAATGGAAAAACCCTTTAGGAATTTCTCCTAGAAGACCACATTCTACATCTGGGATGTGTTTGACCTCTGACTTCAATCATCTCTCAGTCCTAGCTGGTCACATACCCTCAAGCCATTCCTACATGATGGTGACTCAAAATTCCAACCCCCAAACTGATAAATATTCAAAAAGAAGGTTTTTTTTTTTAAAATGTAAAGACAATAGGAAAATGGTGCTTAAACCTGGAAGGTCTGCTCTTTTGACTCTATCCTCATTGGTTCATCCCCACCCCATTAAGTACAAACTGCGCAATGGGACATGTGCTAAGAGGTGGGGATACAAGAGGAAGAGGTGAATCCTGGGTAACCCAACAGAACACCCTCTGTTGTGAGGATTAAATGAGACACTGGGCAGGTAGGTGGTGCAGTGGATAGAACACCAAGTGCAGCAGTCAGGAGTACATGAGTTCAAATCTCATCTCAGACACTTGAAACTTACTGGCTGTGTAACCTTGGGCAAGTCACTTCATCCCAATTGCCTCATCCTGGGTCATCTCCAGGAATCCTGCTGAATATCTGGTCACTGGATTCAGATGGCTCTGGAGGAGAAGTGAGGCTGGTGACCTGCACAGCCCTCCCTCACTTAGAACAAAGTCAAGTGCGAGTCATGTCATTACTTCTCTGATGGCATGGTCTTCTTTGGCAACAAAGGACGAACACGAATAAGACACTATTTGTAAAAAGCACTTAGCACAGTGCCTGCACATAGTAGGCCCTATATAAATGTTAGCTATTATTTTTCTTGTTGTCTCTACAGATGACTGAAATCACAGGTCCAGTTCTAATGCTGATTATTTATTCTTAGAGACTAGACAAATTCCATGATCATGGGAATTTCCTTACTGAATAATTTCATGCAGCTGTTTCTGTCCAGAAATCTGCTGAACTATGAGGAAGGCAGTCAATTAATAGTATTTATTAAGCACCTACTGCGTTCCAGGGATGGATAGGATGGGGCAAGGGTAACAATCACACCTACCTCTTAGAGCCATTGTGTTGTCAGTGAGAATAGGAGCATTAGAGTTTGTTTTGCAGCTCTACGGGGCCATAGAAATGTTAGTGAGACAAATGAAAAAGTCTGAGAGCCAGCTTCTGGGCAATTAATAATCAATTTATTAATTAGGGTAGTAAATAATCAATAAATTGAGGTCAATGGTCTCTCTGAATACCTTAAATATATCCTTGGAGAAGTGGGTGTTCCAGACAGGTGGAGATCAGCCCTGATTGGTTAGCAATTAATGATGGGGGAGTAGGGGTTGGGGTGGAGGGAGAGAAGAAAAAAAGAAATAGATAATAGAATAGAAATAGAAAACAAATGATAATTTTGTTATGTATTTGAAAGGAACAGCGAGTTATGCATAGTAGATTGCAGGTTCATGTGCAATCATCATTTTTTATTGTACTGTTAATGGAAATGCTTGTTTTGTTCCATAAATTAAAAATAAAATTTTATAATGATTTCAATTAATTAATTAATTAAATTGGTTGGTTGGTTGTTGTCCTTCGTCTTCAAAGAGGACCAAAATGACATCACCGCGATAAAGGGAAAATTCGTTGTGTCCAACTGTGACTGATCAGACCAATATGAGCTCAGAATGTTCTACTACAGGTTGGGCACACACAGTCTGTGTGAATATTTGGGGTGGATATCCCAAATTTGCTCATCCTATGTTTCCTTTGTACTGTCTCTACTCTGCTTTGCTCATAGAGCATAGTACCCTTTCTGATGTGGGCACACTATGCTGGGTGGTCCTATGCCAGTGTCTCCCATGTTGCACAATCAAATCCAAAGTTCCTGAGAGAGACTTTGAGCGTGTCCTTGTATCACTTCTTCTGACCACCATGTGATTGCCTGCCCCATGCAAATTCTCCATAAAATAGTCTTTTTGGCAAGCGTACATTTTGCATTTGAACAACGTAGCCAGCTTATCGGAGTTGTGCTCTCTGAAGTTTGAATACTTGGCAGTTCAGCTCGAGCAAGGACTTCAGTGTCTGGTACCTTATCCTGCCAAGTGATCCTCAGAATCTTCCTAAGACAGTTCAAATGGAAGTGATTCAGTTTCCTGACATGGCGCTGGCAGACTGTCCATGTTTCACAGGCACACAACAATGAGGTCAGCACAACGGCTCTGTAGACCTTCAGTTTGGTAGTCAGTCTAATACCTTTTCTCCCTCAAACCTTTCTTTGGAGCCTCCCAAACACTGAGCTAGTTCTGGCAATGTGTGTATCAACCTCATTGTCAATGTGTGCATCCCTGGAAAGTATACTACCAAGGTAAGTGAACTTATCCATAGCATTCAGAACTTCTGCATTTGTTGTAACCAATGGTTCCATGTATGGATGGTGTGGTGGTGGCTGATGGGGCACCTGTGTTTTCTTGGTGTTAATTATTAGGTCAAAATTAGCACAGGCAGCAGAGAATTGATCCATACTTTTTTGCCTCTCAGCTTCAGAGGCTGCAGTGAGTGCACAACCATTTGCAAACAGAAAATCATGCATCAACACTCCCTCCACTTTGGTCTTGGCTTGTAACCCTTTCAAATTGAAGAACTTACAATCAGTACAGTAGTTGACCTTGATGCCATGTTCATCCTCATTGAAAGCATTTGTCAACATGGCTGAAAACATCGTGCTAAAAAGCAAGGGAGCAAGCACACAGCCCTCTTTCACTCCATTGGTGACTGGGAAGGCATGAAAGTTTTGTCCATTATCCAGAACCTGGGCAAACATGCTATCATGAAATTGATGTACAATATTGATGAACTTCTCTGGGCAACCAAATTTTGACATAATTTTCCATAAGCCCTCATGACTAACAGTGTCAAAGGCCTTGGTCAGATCTACAAACGTTGTGTACAGACCTCTGTTCTGCTCCTGGCATTTCTCCTAGAGTTGTCAGGCAGCAAATGCCATATCAACTGTTCCTCGGCCCTTTCTGAAGTCACACTGGTCTCAGGTATATGTCCATCTTCCAGGTGAAGCATCAGCCTACTGAGGAGGACTCTAGCAAGAATTTTGCGGACAATGACTAAGAAGAGAGATCCCCCTGTGATTGTCGCAGGACAATCTATTTCCTTTACCCTTATAGAGATGGACAATGGAGGCATCCTTGAACTCTTGCGGGATAACCTCCTCTTACAATATAACCTGGAAAATTTCAGTCAGCTTTTGTGTGAGCAATGGTCCTCCTAGCTTGTAAATCTCAGCTAGAATAGAATGAGCACCAGGTGCTTTGCCACATGAAAAGAGTCTAATGGCCCTCAAAACCTCTCCTTCAGTTGGAAGTTCAGCTAAGGAGGGACTGACTTCAACCTGAGGTAAATGGTCAATGGCCTCAGCATTGATTGATAATGGTCTGCTGAGAACACTATGGAAATGTTCAGATCATCTCTCTAGGATCTTGTCCTTCTCACTAATCAATGTGGCTCCATCAATACTTTGGACAGTTACTATCAGCATAAAACTGAATTTCATCTGGCTTCTTACCGAGCCAGGAATTCTGCATCTATCTAAGCTTTGCTTGTACTTTGCTTTTGATGGAATTAAATGCTGCCTTCTTAGAGGTGGATGAACTATCCTGCTGGTATATCCTGTGGAGTTCTTGTTTTTCATTTAGCAGCTTCTGAATTTCCCCATCATTTTCATCAATCTTAGTGTTTACAAGTATTCTGACCCAGATGAGCAAATGCAGTGCTGTACACCAAGTCTCTGAGAGCTGCCCACTCCTTTTCTGCTCCACTGTTGCCAACTGTATGTTGGCTCAACTTTCCCTCCAAGTCAGGAACAAACTGTTCAACACTCAGAGAAGAGCTCTAATTTGTTGACATTAATTCTTTTGGTAGTTATTTTGCTTTGGGTGGGGGGCACTTTTGATTGATGTGAATATTTAGCTTGGAAAGGTTAAGGCTATGATCAGTCCAGCACTCTGCACCAACATTGCCTTTGTCACTCTCACATCTTGTCTGTCTCTTTTCCTTACAATCACGTAATCTATTAGATGCCAGTGTTTGCTGCAAGGGTGAAGTTTTATTGCATTAAGGTAAACCGAAGACAGTGTTGGTGATGAGAAGGTCATGTGATACACAAGTCTTCAGCAGTAAATGACCGTTGCTGTTGCTATTTCCAACTCCATTCCTCCCTAGGACTCCTTACGAAGTCTTATAGTCTGAGCCTACATTAACATTAAAGTTGCCCAGAATTATAAACTTGTTCTCTTTTGGCACATTAATGATAAGGGTCTCTAGGTCTTCATAAAATATTTTTTTGACTTCCTTGGGGTTTGTCATGATGAGAACATAGGCACTAATGATGGTGGCATGGCATTTTCTTGTGAGTGGCAATAGCATTTTCATGGGCCTGTCATTCACTGCTTTTGGCAGGCATACCAGCTTGCTGATTAGATTAGTTTTGATTGCAAAACCCACACCAGCTTCACAGTGCTTCCCTGTACTGTGCCCACTTCAGAAAAAGGTGTATCCAGCTCCAACTTCAGTAAGCTCGCCTTCGTTTGCCAACCTTGTTTCACTCAGGGCTGCTCTTTGTATGTGATACCTGTTGAGTTCTCTTTCAACAAGAGCAGTTCTTCTTTCAAGTCTACTGGATTTTGTGTTGTTTATTAGTGTGTGCACATTCCATGTGCCAATGGTGAGTGGAATCATCTTTGCAGATATTTTCGTACATTTTTTTGTGTTTTGACCACATAGTGGGATTACCTGCCTGCTATGGTAATCAAGCCAGGTTTGGGTAAGCAGGTAATGTTTAGGTCACCTTTTCTAGCCCCCTTCCTCACACCAGGAGGTGAGCAGTGCTATCCTAAGGCTGCTCAGACACCCAGGGGGTTGCCAAGTCCCACTGTTGCTTCCATTGAGAAACGACCCTATGGCCTGGGCCACCTGTGTGCAGGGTCATGACTATAGCTCCCAGTGTATCCACACCTGCTGCTTCATCACTTGCCTGTCGCCACAGGACTTTAAGGCATAATAGTGAAATGGTATGGGTGATGTCTTTTGATTCATGCATAAATTGGATTTAAGTGAGGCAGAGTTGCATGAGGTCGTCAGCCTCACTCTCTCCTCCAGAGTCATCATAGTGGCAGGACAGAGTCAAGATGACTGGCAATGGCTCAAGATGCTGTGGATGACTTTGGCATCTTCAGTGTCTAACCAAGCTCTAAGTGCTCCACATTGTCTGCTTCAGCTGCTTTCATGGCAGTTAGAACAAATTGTTCTCATCCGCCCATTCCACCAGATGAAGTTTTCACATGCTTGGAATAGATACCCCCTAACTCACTAATGGGTTTGAGAACTCTTGGTCACCCTCAACCTGGTTTGCCCCGTCTACTGATGTGGTTTACTGGAGTGTGGCTGCTGTGCATGCTACAGCTTCTTGGAGCCACAGGTGAGAGTTAGGCAGAACTGGTGGACACCAAAGGTGGGAAGAGCCCTGAAAAGGGCTCGACAGCTATCACACCAAAGGTTCTGATCCTCCCTGAACATACCTTAAACCCCAATTAATTTAATTAACTAATGATAGAATGAATGGTATAATGAGAGGTTGGCTTTTTCTAATGAAGGACCGGGGGAACATGACTGATCATGTCAGCCATTTTCCCAGATCCTTCCGCCTCTAGCAATCCATGCAAAAGAATCTATTCTCCTACATGAGTACAACTATGGTGGGGTTGCGGGTAGAATTCCCCCTAGATAACAGGGTCTGAATGGGATGAATTTTGGGGCAAGGTCAGAAATGTCCTTGAGAGACTGGCTTTGCTTTGGATGAGTAAGCAAAGGAGGATCTTTGGGTCCCCTATATAAAATTGATTATTAATATAATAAGAAAATAATAATTTTTCTCATTTGTTAGTATTCTAAGCAGCCTTACTCTATTAAAATGCCTGAAAGAAGGAAGGCAGAGGCTATTCTAACTCTAAGACAATCAGTCTCTGACCTTGTGGATTCTTTGTTCTCTTTGGGACATGAAGATCTATATATCCCTTACTCTCAGATCAATCTGAACCTAGGATCATAGACTTGGAGTAGAATGGGATCTTACAGGTCATCTAACCATTTTGCAGAAAAAGAAACTGAGACCTGGGGGAAATTAAGTGACTTGCCAATGGGTACACAGCTAGTCGGAGTCAGAACTGGGTCATTGAGTCAGATTTGAAGCAATAAGGGACATAAGAGGACACAAACTCAAACCCTCTTTTTATAGATGAGGAAACTGAGGTAATTGAGGTTAAGATGACTTGAAAGTTGGGATCTTATGTGAGATTTGAACCCAGGTCTTCTTATCTCCAGGTCCAGGGCCTTCATCACTACACCAACCAGGTTTCTTTTTAGAGGCACTTTGCCTTTAAATCTTACGTTCTTTCCAGTGCACCATACTAAGCACCTGGAGGCCTTTGAAGACTTTTCCTGGAGCCTAAGGGATTCTAGAATGCATTAATTAGTTTTGTCCTAGGGGCATAGAAATCACAGACAGCTAATTATGAAGACTGTTTTGGGGAGGATTTCTGTTTTGAAAGTGAGCAGGTTGACTTGAGTCCTGTCATGTTTAAAGGACATGGGCCTGGGGCCTGGGGCACATTTGTCCCAGAGCTAGAGGTCTAGGCCAGTAGAAATGACCCATTGAAGCCAGGGGACATGTGCCCAGATTGCAGCTCTCTCTCTCTAGAAACAGAAGGGACCTCAGAGCTCACAGAGTACAGTGCCCTTGTATCAAAGAGGAGGAATGATGGCCCAGAGAAGTAAGGGGGCTCATCCAAAGACATGTAAGTGGTACAGCTGGGATCCAAACCAAGATCCCCAACTCCAAAGTTGTTGACATTGTACTATGCTGACTCCACATGAGACACTGGGCAAGTCCCCTCTCCCTTCCTTCCCTCATCCCATTTCTCTGCATCTCTCTTTTTTGAGGTTGAAACTCGACTGACCTCTGGATTTTTATCAGGAGGAGACCCCCAGGCACCTTCTCATATATGTGAAACAGATGGACAGTAGAATTCAGAGAGAGTCAGAGTGACAAGGCCTTATTTCTTAAAAGTCCTATGGGGCATGACCCAAGCAGAGACTCTGGACACCTGCTCCTTTTATGACAGACAACCTCCCTCCCCTAGCTAGCCTAGCTCTACCTTTCTCTTTGGTGACCAAAGATCTCAAACCTGTCATGGCATCCAGATGTATACTCTGAGACTCAGATTCACATGACAGCTTATAGACAGTGACATTTTCTGACCCTCATGGTCTTGTCAAGTGAGAAGTTGAGTAGAAGGAAATGAAGGATTCCAAGAGATGTAGGTGAGGAGAGCAAACCAACCCTCCCTCTCTTGGCTTCTATTATTAGAACAGGCTCAGGGTTCCCTTTTACTCCTCTGACTGCCCTCCTTTATCTCCTTGGTTCCTCATCTTTTTCAAACTTCTTAAGGTTGGGTATGCCCCAAGATCATCTTCTCTCCAGATTCTCTCTGGAGATGAGCTCATTGTCCCCAACAGCTTCAGTGATCACGGTTTGGTGGATGAGTTCTTGGTGTCTCTCTCCATCTCTGCCTTTCCCTAGAGTTAGAGTCTGATTCTCAGAAAGTAGTGTGAACATTTCTGATGGAAAATTACGTGTATAGGCCATCCCACCTCCAGGTAAGGACCTCAGATGATTGGGAACTCATTTTGTCTCCTGATTGAGAATTCATAACTTGTCTGCACTTTGAGGCAATTTTCGTTGTGGGAAAGTGTTTACTTCAGTCAAGTCAAAATGGTGCCTATGTGACTTCCACAACCCAGTCCTAATTCTTTCCTCTAGGGCCAAGCAGAACAAGCCTGACTGCTCATCCAGGTCTTCAAATACTGTGTTTGTTTTTGTTTGTAGTTGTATCCCCAGTGCTTAATTACCACAGTCATGGCATGTAGACAGGGCCTAATAAATGCTTACTGACTGATGCACACTTTAAACCAGCTGTCATGATCTTCCTAATTCTACCCCTTTGAGTCTTAGAGAGCTACTTGCAACCCTGGGAGCTTAAGTGATCTGCCTGCCCAGAGTTTCACAGTCAGTGTGAATCAGGGCTTTCTGGTGTGGAGCAGCTCTCTCTCCCCTAGGTCACATTATCACTTCTATATAACATACTTAAAGGAAGCCATTACACCCCTCTGTAGCCCCCGTTCTCCAATTCCTTTCCTTCAGTCTTCATGGGGCACCATCTCCAGCCTCTTTTTCCACCTGGCTGACCTGCATCTTCCTATCCTAACCCAATATGTCAGAGAGGGTCTGACCAGGGCACAAGCCAGTGGAGCTGTCACCCTGCCTGTCCTCAGTACCAGGGTTTTCCTGAGGGCCCATATAGACCTCAGGTACCCTTTGGTGGACATATCACTTTAAGTTCCACGTTTGTACCCAATGCTGGCCAGAAAGGCCAGGATGCCGAGGGAATTGTCCAGAGTCTGGGGAGGGTGGGGTTAGATCGTCTAATGGTGACTTCCTGGGCTTGTCAGGTGGCCACCCCCCCCCCCCCCTCAGCCACCTTGTTATTGACCCAGGAAATCCATTTTGCCTCACTTTGCCTTTAATGAGTTTTGCAAGCAAGTGGCCTCTTCCGGTGACTCACCCTGTCTTTTGTGAACCGGAGATTGTGGTTTTAAGTTTCACATAGGAAAGTAACCACTTTGTCTGCCTGTCTCTCACCGGTCTGTTGGAATCTTCAAAAGTGAAATGCATTTTGTTCCAGGAAAACAGAGATGCGGGAGAACCAGTCACACTTTTTGTTTTGATTGAGGGGAAAAAACCAAACCTGCCTTGAAAAAACAAGGTTTCCCACAGTCACCAGAGAAGCCAAGCAGAGAAGGTGTGTGTGTGTGTAGGTTATGTTCAAAAAGTAGATTAATTCGAGTACTTTCCCATTTTTCTTTTAGAACAGGAGGGTACAAGTGGGCTGGTTTGGGAGTCAGAAATCCGGGGTCTGAAAGCCCAGCTCTCTCCCTTTCTGGCCCTTGGACCTCAGGAAAGTTCTGGGCCTCACATTTAGGAAGGTAGTGCACGGGCCAGCTGCAGAGCATCTGGGGAGGGCGGTGAGAAGGGATTGGACTTGGAGACCGCCCCCATGAAGTAATGCTATCATGATTCTCATTTATAGAAAATAAAAATAGGCAGCAGAGGTCCAGTGACTTGCTCAGGGTCACATAACCAGTAGGGGTCTGAGGCTAGATTTGAATTCCCATCTTCCTGAGCTGAAGGAGGAGATGATGTGGGGGGAGGCGTGTGAACAGGATGGCTGTCTTCAAGAGTCTGTGGGGGTGAGCCTCCAATGGTCTTGGGCTGCCTGTCTCCAGGGGTTGTGATGACAGTGATGCCTGGCAGATGTCAAAGGTGCTGTAGATTATTATGACTAACCTGGCTCTACCTCTTGCCTCTCTTGATTTCTAAATCAATCAATTACCCAGAACTTAGTAAGCACTTGGGACAGCTAGGTGGCTTGGTGGATAGTGCATAGGGCCTGGAATCATCTTCCTGAGTTCAAATCTGGCATCAGCACTGAGTGGCTGTGTGACCCTAGGCAAGTCACTTAACCCTGTTTGCCTCAGTTTCCTCAACTGTAAAATGGAGACCGTAATAGCATCTACTTCCCAGGGTCATTGTGAGGATAAAAATGAGAATTTTAAAGCACTTAGCACAGTTCTTGGCAGTATAGCATGCACTAAAAGAAGAGCCAAGTTTCCTTCCTTCCTCCATATAATGAAAGCATAGAGGAGCTACGGTGCTCAGTGGACAGTATTGGGCTTATAGTCAGGAGGAACTGAGTTCAAACTTGCCTCAGACTGTTCCTAGATGTGTGACCCTGGGCAAGTCACTTAACAGCTATCTGCCTCCATTTCCTCAACTGTAAAATGGAGTTACATTTTAATTTCATAAAGTAGGATCTGATTGAAAGGTTTGTTGTTACGATCAGGTGAGGTAATGTATGTGCTTTTTAATGCATGCTTTTTAAACCTTAACGTGCTATTTAAATGTTAGCTCTGGGTATTTATGAAGTTAGAATACAATTTTTGAGGGGGGGGTGGTCACATTACCTACAAGGTATGCTTATATGAAGCATCCTTCAGAATTACTATTTATACGTAAAGTAAAATTAATCTGAGGGGTTCATTGACTAGGTATGCATTTTGGCCATCTCTAGCTATCCTGATCAATATCTGGCCACTGGACCCAGATGACTCTGAGGAGAAAATGAGGCACAGCCCTCCCTCTCTTAAATCCAACTCACATGCAAGTCATGGCATCACCTCCTGATGTCACGGTCCTCTTTGAGAACAAAGGACAATAGACAGCTATCTACAGATTTTATTTGTACTTGCAGAACAGGATCATCTGTATAAAAAGTCAGAGAGCCCAGAGTAAAGCTTCAGCAGCTTTATGTGAAATGTGAATATGGAAACTGTCTAGAAAAATGGAATTTTCCAGAAATCAGATGGGGAAGCCAAAGGTATACATGTCTGGCCACAACTAATGGAAGAGGGTCAGCTGATCAGAAGAAGACTTGTGATTCTGCATGTGCTGTGACCTTCCAGCTTCGAGGACCAATGTCTGGAGGCTCCTCCTCTTATCATAGTGTGGCAAAAAGACTGAGTCAGAAATTTACTTATATATACAAGCAACCGTTATTCTAAATACTTAGTGTGATTAACCCTCTAAGAACCAGTCAGTTTTTTATTGGACTTAATCCAGACACCAGATATATTTGATGATAATGAAATAATTTTTCTTACAAAACAGCCTATGAAGCTTATTTTACTTTATAACACAGTGCAGGAAGAATGAAGTTTTTGCTGCTTAAAATATCACATGAAAACAATCAAGCTTTTCTGCTGGCAAATATACATATTAAAGATCAGAATTCAGACAGTGACTTTGCCTCCTTAGCCTACCTTTTCTTCTGGCTCAAATTCATTTACATTCAGTGAAGCCAGAGAGGATCTTTAGAGTATACAAGAGTTTTTGATCTATGAGTTAGGTAGTTATCAGTAACAGAGGGTTTTGATCTCAGACCAGATATAGAGGTCCAAAGGGAAAGATAATAATAGCCTAGGGGACTCAACTTGGCTTTTGGTAGCTTTGACTAAAGAGCTCTGAATCTGCTCTTATCAGGGCACTCACTCTACCCTAACTGACTAATGTTGAGATGGCTTGGCTGGCCCTGAACTAATGAGAGCAGAAAGTAGGTGTGTTAGTGTTATTAGTCAAGTGGGTCCTTGCCTCACAACCAAATTACCACAGCCTCTTCTTAGCCTGTCTCCCTGTATCCAGCCCCCTGACCCTATTCCTAAGGGCCTGATCCTGGATGTCTCCCTTTCACCACATCACTCTCCTGTTCTAGAAACTTCAATAACTCACTATTACTCACTGCTCCTCTATCATGTGGACCCTCCATTGTTCAGACATCATCTGGCCTAACTGGTCACCTCACTAGACTAAAGATATTTCATGCCACTCGTTATCAGGTATCTTTTGCTCCAACAAAGTTAGTCTCTGGGATGACCTCCTTATAACATGCTCATCCCCAACTATATGCTCTTGTTTATATGGTTACTTTCTACTTTCCCATCTCTTATTTAAATCTCACTCACCTCTCGAAGCCTGGTTCACAGACCACCTCCTCCAGAAAGTCCTGCAGTTTAATTTCCTTAGTTCATCTTTCAAGGCCTTCCTCAGCTTGAAAGCACTTTACTGTTTCTGAGGGTTGTAATGTTGGACAAAGTAACCTCCAAGGGTCCCTCCTAGCTGTAGACTATTATCTCATTTGCCATAGTTGCTCTCTAGTCATTCAGTTGTGTCTGACTTTTATTACCCCTGTAGACCCTAGCATGCCAGTTGTTTTTGGGGGGTTTTCCCAGCAAAGATACTGGAGTGGTTTGCCATTTCCTTCTACGGTGGGTTAAGGAAGACAGAGGTAAAGTGATGTGCCCAAGGTCACACAGCTAATAAGTGTCAGAGGCTGAATTTGAACTCAAATTTTTCTGACTCCAGGCCTAGTGCTCTATCCACTAAGCTACCCAGCTGCCTCCATTACCCTATGCACTCTGTAAAGTCCTTTCTAGCTTTAAATCTAGAGCCTTGATATACTCAGTCCTCTAGCAAAGTGAATCATTCTTTCTCTCCCTAAGGTACCCCATGTTGCCTACCTTTCTGCCTTGGATTATGGATTCCCTGTACATTGAAAATTTCCCACCCCCTCCTTCCACCTTTCCCTACTTCCATATTCTGCCCAGTTCTTCTAAACCTAGCTCCAATGCAGTGGCCCCCATGAAGGCTTCCCTGATCTTCCCTGGTTCAGGCCTTGGTACCTTTGTACCTGCTCACTGATCCTACAGAATGGTACCCTGGAAAAAGCACCAGCTTGGCAGTCATGGAGCCTGGGTTCAAATCCAGCCTCTCAGGTTGATACTTCTATGCAATGGCAGGTTCTAGCACCTCACTGACTGTCAGTTTTCTTATCTATAAAATGAGAGGCTTGTGTCTGGTCAGAGGCCTCTGAGACATCTCCTTGATCTAGACCTAGGACATAATCTGTGGGGCAAGTATTGATTCTATCATGTTGGTCCCTACTAGACAACAAGTTTTTATGAGTCTCTTTATTATCTTTATCCCTCCTGAAGGACCTAGCAGGAGCCTTACCCACTCAAGAAATGCTTGTTGCATTTGCTAAACATACTTTGACCAATGAAAACACCATGTATGTGAATTACTCCTTATTTTGGCTTATTAAGCTAAAATGTCATGGAATTATGAAATCACAGATTGGAATGCATCTCAATGTGAAGCGGTTCATGTAGCTCAGCCCCTGCCTGGGGCATGAAGCCCTTCCACAGTGTCCTAGACAAGTGGTCATTCTGTTTGGATATTCTCAGTTATGGGGAACTCACCACCTTCCAAGGAATCTCATCCTACTTTGAACCAGGTCTAATGATTTGAAAGTTTTTCCTTACATGGAGCTCAGATCTGCCTGGCTTTAACTCCCCCCTCTCCCCCTTCACACACATGGCTGCTAATTCTACCCTCTTGGGCCAAGCGGAACAAGTCTAAGAGATTAATCCCTTTTCCACATGTTCTTGTGTGTCAAATAGTTGTGTACACTATGGTGGATTAAAAAAAACAGACATTCAGAAAAAGGGGGGTGGGGTTGTGTGGAAGAGGTGGTGGTCCTTCCTCTTTGGGCTAAGAACAGATGCTACCCAGACACATTTCTCCACGCTGAGCTCGAAGTGACCTTCCCATTCCGAGCCAGCTGTCAGGACTGAATTCCATTTGGGGGAGGGGGTTTCTACTGAACACAAGGGGAAGGCAGGCTTCAGGACCAACCAGCAGGGGCCCCCAGAGCTGCGTGAAACCCACAGATTTTCAAAAAGAAGCTTGGTTTATGGATAAGCTGTGTCACAAGAGGGAAAACTGGATTTAGAGGGGATACACATTTGAAGATTGTGAAATCTGAGAGCTGGAAACCCTCTAAGAACATTAGGTGTCAAAGCTAAACAGAGACCTTGGAAAATGGACTATTTGAGCTTAGAATAGAATGTCAGAGCTAAGACAGGTCCCATAGAACAGAAAATGTTAGAACTGGAGACCCCCATTGAATGAGGCATGTCAGAACTGGGAAGGACCTTAGAGCATAGAGCCCAGAATGCCCAAATTGGAAGAACCCCCTAGACTATGGATCATAGTATGTTAGAATGGATAGAGATGAAAGGTGGGGGGGGGGGGAAGAGACAGAGACAGAGAGAGAGACAGAGAGAGAGAGACAGAGAGAGAGACAAAGAGAGAAAGACAGAGACAGAAAGAGAGGACAGAGGGAGAAAGAGGGGAGGGAGGGAGGGAGGGAGAGAGAAAGAGAGAGAGAGAGAGAGAGAGAGAGAGAGAGAGAGAGAGAGAGAGAGAGAGAGAGAGAGAGAGAGAGAGACAGAGACAGAGACAGAGACAGAGAGAGAGACAGAGAGACAGAGAGAGACAGAGAGACAGAGAGTCAGCTAGGGAAGTAGAAGGAAGTGGAGATCACTGAGTAAAGACAATTGAGGTTACTGGAGCTAATTAGCTAATTACATATCTGCTTGCCAGGCCACAACTGCTAATTGTTGCTAAAGGCCCTTGTGCAGACAATGGATGAGACAGGGCAGGCTGGTGCCGTAACTAGGGTCCCAGGGCACATCAGCTTATGGAACCCAGGAAAACAAATCAAGGGGGGCGGGGCGGATTCAAGAAGTAGGCAAAGCAAGGAGAACTAGGTTTTGTGCCTGTCCTCACCAGGTATTGAGAGAGAATGACCAGAATTCAGTCTAGGCAACTTAGTGAGGTCAAGGGTGGGGCCTTAGATTCCTTCTTAGCGATGGTTGGGGAGCAGAATTGGATGGACCAGAATTCACGTCCTGCCTTGGGCGCTTCTGGTTCTGTGCAATTCTCTTAACCTCTCTGGTTTACTTTTCTCAATTGTGAAATGAAAAGTTTGGCTTTGATGGCCTCAAAGGTTCCTTCCTGCTCAGTGTCTTTGATGTCACCTTTTCAGCCTCATTAAATGTTACTTCCCTGAGCCAGCCAAACTGGTGTTATCTGTGTTCCTCCATCTCCTGGTCCACCATCTCCTCTGTCCATGCCCGTGTATTTCTTCCTCTTAGGAAGAACATTGACCAGGAGTTGCTTCCACCCTCAGTCTTGGAGAGTGAGGGCAGAGAGAATTGGTGTGTGTGTGTATGTGTGTGTGTGTGTGTGTGTGTGTGTGTGTGTGTGTGTGTGTGTGAGCTGGGCTCTTTAAATCAATCTCCTAATACAAAGGGTACATGTACTGTTTGATCTTTGGAGCTAAGCATGAGGCTTGTGCTGGAGACAGGGGAGTTGGACTTTTTCAGGCAGAAGCAGCTCCTTGTTTTTCAAGGAGAGATAGTTTGAATTTTCAGGTGCTCTCAGGTAAGAGACTTTCCAATAAGGGTCAGAGAAAGAAAAGACAAGCAGTTGTCATTGGTGACTCTTCTGCTGAGGGACACCAAGCTGGCCATTTGTCAATCACAGAGAAACAGCCTTGAATTCTCTTGTCTTCCTGGGGCATGTATCTTGGATGTAACAGAGGGCCTCTTGAGACCTGTCAAACCTGACAGCCGCTCTCCAAGGCTAATGATTCATGTGGGGACAAATGATGCTGCCAGGAGGTATGGAGAAAACATTCCCAGGGATTATGAAGTCCTAGGCAAAATACTGCAGCCCCTGGGGCACAGGGGGTGTTTTTATCATTACTGTACATGGAAACAAGAGTATTCAGAAGAGGGAGACAGAGCTGAGATGCCAAGTGTTGGTAAGTATATGATGTCTGAAAATGGGCTGTGGATTTCTGGCCCACAAGTTGAAATATGTAAATGGTCCAACTAGAGATAGAGTTTATTTAAAAGGTCTAATAAAAATGTATTTGCCTTGAGTCTTGCATGCCTAATCTAGAAGACTTTAAACTAGAAACAAATAATAGCTAGCATGTATATAGCACTTTAAGGTTTGCTAAATGTTTTTAAAATATTATCTCATTTGATTTTCACAACAAAACCCTGGGGAAAAGGGCCTATTATTATTCCCATTTTACAGATGAGGAAATAGAGGCAAACAGAGACTAAATGACTTGCTCAGTGTCAACCAGCTAGTTAATATCGGAGGTCGGATTTGAACTCAGGACTTCTTGACTCCAGATCTAGCCTCCTATCCATTGCTCCCCCTGACTTTCTCCTTAATTAAAAAAAGAAAAAGAAAAAGGGAACGGAGGGGAAAAGCTGCCTACATAACTCTGAAAACACTGCTATCTTTGAGAGCAGTATCTACTTCAACCAATTAATTAGTCAATGAGTATGTAGTTTGTGGCTACTTTGGATATAGCACAAACTGCTGCTCTCAAGTACCTTACCCTCTACATCCCAGGAAGAACATGATCAGACCAGAAGGTGGGGAAGCAGCCAGGAAGGGAGCCGGCAGGGACCCCCAGACACTGAGATGTTTGTGCAATTGCAATATTTTGGCAACAAATAGAAGCTATTAGAGCTCCTTATACAAGGAAGCAAATTAAACCCATTAGGTGTCACTGAGGCCATGACTGGCAAATGGCATCTTAGTCAGAAAAGATTAGAAGACCTATGGGGCAGGAGAGTGTTAGGGTAGCAAGTGATACTCATAGATACGTACACATCTGTGGGAATATAGGAACCCAGGAATGGAAACTTGGTGGAGAGCATTTGGATAAAGATCAGTGGAGGAAGAGGAAAAAAACCCCATCATGTGAGTTTGCTGCAGACTAGCTGGGCAGAAAGAAGAAATAATTCTGTTCAGAAAACATTGCACAAACCTGGAATGAAAGGAGATTAATGCAGCTGTGTGGGACTTTTAAAGATGCAGACATGCATTGAAGTGTGCTCTCTCTTCTCTCTCTCTCTCTCTCTCTCTCTCTCTCTCTCTCTCTCTCTCTGTCTCTCGCTCTTCTCTCTTCATCTCTCTTCTCTGTCTCTCTCAAATCTAACCTAGTGAAAATTTCATCCTTTAAGAAGTGGAGAAGACAAGGAGAGGACCAGATTTCTAGCCCTGAATCTGAGCAACAAGGAGAAATTTGCCAAAGTGAAAGTGACAGAAACCTTGGAGGCAAATGATCTCACGGTAGAGAAGAGGCAGAAATCTGGAAATAGTCCGACGTGAGCCACTGCTTTATAAAAGTGTGAATTTCAGAGGGTTCAGAGAAGGCAATGAAATGGTCCCTTTTTCTACAAGGAAAACTAGCCCAAGAAGGAAGGAAGCTCCTATCATTTAAACACTGAAGGAAAAAGCAGAATGAATCCCCTGAGAAAGAAAAAAGGAGAGTTGCCTAAGAGCCCAATATGGACACACACAGAACTTCCTGAGCAACTCAGGCTTTCCCAGTTCAATCTTTAAAAATACAGGTGCAGAAGCCAGAGTTGTGGGCATAGAATAGGATGGATACCAAGGGCAGCCCTGGAAGAACATAGGAATGCTTTAGCATCTGTGCTTATGGAGGTGTTTAAGCTATGTTGAAGAGAGGTGAGTTGAGGGATGCAATGGGGCCACTGCTTGGATGGACAGGTTAACGGCAGATGATGAACACGCTGTATCATCCGAACCTTCTTTTGCTTTCATTTTTTCCCTGAGAAGTGGGGCAGCTAGGTGGTGCAGTGGATAGAGGACCAGTGCAGGAGTCAGGAAGACCTGAGTTCAAATCTCACCTTAGACACTTGACACACTAGCTGTGTGACCTTGGGCAAGTCACTTAACCCCAACTGCCTCATCCTGGGCCATCTCCAGTCATCCTGATTTGGATGGCTCTGGAGGAAAAGTGAGGCTGGTGACCTGCACAGCCCTCCCTCACTCCAAAACAAAGTCAAGTGGCAGTCATGTCGTTATTTCTCTGATGGCATGGTCTTCTTCAGCAATGAAGGATGAACACGCATGTGTGTACACACACATACACTCATCTCTCTCCCTGAGAAGTATATAACAAAAATGGTGAGCAGGATGTTGAAGCTGTAGAATTAATGAGATGATAAGATGGAACCTACTTGTCTTCAATGAATTTAATCACTTGGCCTGAACAAGTGACATCTTTAGATACTGAAAGAACTGGCAGATATGACCTTTGACTTCCTGAAATTGGATCTCAAATGGGAAGGAGACTGTCAGTTTTTAGAAGGGCAAATATCTCAATTTTTTTTGAAAGGATTGACAGATGGAATTTACAAACTATAGTCCAGTGCACTTGATGCTTATTTCTGGTGAAATTCTAGAATATGTGATTAAAGGGACAGTTTCTGACTTCCGAGAAAATGAAGCAGTAATGACACAGTGCCAGCATGGTTTAGGGTTTAGTCAATAGTAGATCATGCCAGAATAACCTCCTTTTCTTTTTTTTCTTACATGGTAATTAGACTGGTACAACAAAAATGCTAGAGATAGAACTAGAGATAGAAAGACCTCAGAAGTCATCTAGCTGAACCCCCTCATTTTACAGCTGAACAAACTGAGGTTCAGAGAAGTTAATTGACTTGCTAAAGGTCATATAGGTACTGTCAGAGGGTGGATTTGAACCCAGCTTCTCTGACTGTAGTGACAGTGATCCTTCCACAATAATACACAGTATACCTATATTTTAGCAAAACTTTTGACAAAATCTCTTATACCATTTTTGTGGACAAAATGGAGAGATGTGACAAAATTGTAGTGCTCTATGGTCAATTTGGAGCTAGTTAGATGACTGAACTCACAGAGGAGTCATTAATTGTCAATGGCAACTTGTAGGAAGTTCTCTAGTGAGGTGCCTGAAGATTTTATGCTTTGACCTGTCATGCTCAACATGTAACTTGAATAAAGAAACCAGACATCCATGTCAAATTATCAGTTGCAACAAGGTTGTAAATCATAACTCACGGAATGAGTGATGGACAGGATCCAAATACATTGGCATTAGAATGGGACAATGGGCCAAATCTAATAAGATTAAATTTACTGCTTTGAGTACTATGATTACTACAACTACCACTACTACCACCACTACTACTCTACTACTGCTACTATTATTACAGTAACTACTACTACTCCAAAACTCTATATTTGGACTAAAAAATATTACAAGTGTAATTGGAGAAGCAATGTTCAACTTCATTTCACATGAAAACTATCTGGGAGTTTTAGTGGATTGCAAAATCAACACCATTCAATGGTGTGAAATGGACATGCCCCAACTCAGATGTCAGTCTAGGCAGCCTACAGTCCAGGAGAAGGGAGATGATAATTCTGCCTTACTCTGTTTTGGTCAGATCCCAACTGGACCACAGAGTTTGGTCATAGGTTAAGCACCTTTTGTATGTCCTGAATTACATAGCTAGGATGTCAGCTAAGATTGGAGACCATTCCTTAAAAGAATCAGATAAAGAACCTGGAGGGAGAAGCATGGAGAAGAGAAGACTTGGTGGGACATGATAGTTGTCTTCAAGTATTTGAAGGGATGTCCATGTAGAGGAAAGATTAGCTTTGTTTTGCTTGATTTCAGAGGGCAATGAGTACTAAAAACAATGGATAGAAGTTGCAACCAGGCCAGTTTAAACTTGATGTCAGGAAAAAACTAGCAATAATCAGATCTCTCACAAAGTAGAATGGATTGCCTCAGAAGGTGGTTGGCTTCTCTTTAATAGAGGTCTTTAATCAAAGCTTGGTTGACCTCTAAGTGAATATCTTGTAGATGAGAAGTCTCTTCCAAACTCATAGTCTATGGTTTTGTAAATATAGACTGTTAGAAATAAGACATTAATGGTGGAGGGTACCATGGAGATCATCTAATCCAATGCCTTCTTTTGAAACATGGACACTGTTTAGCCAAGGGTTAGATGATCTTGCAGCTTTCTTCAATCTCTTACATCCTACACTAATGTATTGTCTTTCCTCCTCTCTTCAAAACCCTAGAAACAAATCAAACCACCCCCCAAGTACCTCTGGTTTTTCTTTTTTCTTCTTCAACTCCCACACTAGCTTTGAGAACATTAAGTTTCTGAAGGGATGCTTATTTCTTTTTCTCCTATTAGAGTGTTAGCATTAAAACATTATATGGCTCCTTCTAAATAGTAAAATAAATTCGCCTTTCTAAGTTGCCCTCTCCTCTTGTGTTGACATTTCAGTGTTCCTATTCAGCTTTGATATTCTCACCAGAAATGGTTGAAAGTCCTTTATTCAAGATCTTATTGAAGGCTTATTCCGTATGCCCACTTGCCCCCTTTAGGTTTATATTCAGCTTTGTAGGGTAAACTATTTTCATTGTAAACCTATGTCTTATAAGCCTATACTCCAAGATCTTTTCTCTTTTAGAATAGAAGCAACCAGGTCTTGTGTGAACTTGTCTATTTCCTTGGTAATTGAACATTTTGCCCCCTGGATTGTTGTAGTACTTTGATATGGGAGCTCTGGATGTTGGTGTGATATTCCTGAGACTTTTCCTATAGGGGTTTATTTCAGGAGGTGATGGGTGGATTCTTTTTATTTTTACCTTGTATTTTTAGTTGGTTGTAAAAATAGGGGCAGTTTCCATTGATGATTTCTTGAAATATAGGTTTCAGACTTTTAAAAACTCATGGTTTTCAGGGTCCTGGACCTGTTTCCTAGGTCAGTTGTTTTTGATATCAGATGTCTTACATTTCCCCCCACGTTTTCAGGCTTTTGATTTTATTCTGTTATTTCTTGCTATCACATGGAGTATTTTATTTCTTTTTAGTCTATTCTAGTTTTGGGGAAGTTTGTTTCTCATCTAAGCTATTTATTCTTTTTCCAATTCTTGTCTCCAGAGATTTTATTTCCTTTTTAGATTTATGACTTCTTTTCCTGTAGCTATTCTTGTAGTCCTCATTGCATATCCATTATTTTTCCTCTTTGAGTTGATTCACATTGATGTGGTTATTCTCACCCTCTTTTGGGGGAATCTTGACTTTCAATAATTTTTGATACTGATTGTTGTTTGATTTACTCATTTCCTCAGTTTTAGGTTTTGAATTGAGGTTTTGTGCCAGTCAGCTTCTGCCTGGGTGAGGTTGTTGGCTCTGATTATGCCCTGAATCCCCTGGGTCCTTGCACTGACCTCCACCTCTCAAGTTTCATTCAGTCTCACTGCATCTTCTCTGCATCCTCCCCTTCCTTCATACCTCCACCCCTGGATCTTTGGGATTCAACGTACTAGATTTTCAGAGTCCTCTCTGATAACTCAAGACAGAATCTCAGGATTCCTGGGGCTTTACTGTCCCAGGTCTGAATACTACAGCACCACATTGGTCACTGGTTACTGCCCACTGCCTGCTGCCCCACCCTGGGCTTCCTAAGATTCCATCTTGGGGCTTTTCTGGAAGAGCCCTCTGCTCTTGCTTCCTCTGTACATAGAGCCTTACAGGCATTACATATCCTAGCCTGGTGCTAATTTTGCTGGAGGAGTCCCCTTTCATATTGTTCTCAGGTTTCTGACTGACTTTTTGTAAGGTTCTTGGATGGAAGAAGTCACTTAGTTTCGTTACGCATTGTCTTTCTCCCTAATAATTTGGTCTGGTGTGAACTTCAGGGCTTTGTGGCAATAGGCGGATGGGAGCTGAGGTGTCTGCTCCCATTTCAGACTGCCATCATGGTCAGTTTCTTTCTTGTTCCTTTCTCTCAGCTCCTCGTCAGTGCCCCTCACCTGATAGTGTTAAAGAAGGAAGAGATGGGCAATGGGATATTCTGGTATCTTCTGTAGGTTTCCAATGATCATCAAGGAATTTTTCTTTGATTCTGATGAAATTTCAGGAGCTTGCAGAGACACCCTCAGGTTGTTCCTTTCAAACAAGGTCTTCAAGTAGAGGCTGCATGGTGACTCATCAGATGTGGTGGATTCTCACAGCAGTCCTGGAGGCAGTGGAGACAAGGCAGGAGTTATTGCCCCTGTTTTCAAGGTGAGGAAACTAAAGGTCAGAGAAAGGACAGACCCAGAGAATGAATGACAGAGCCCCTTATGACCTAATGACCCCTTTCCCTTTTCCTTGGTCCTGCTGCTTCCCATGAGTATGAGTCATTGAATGACCAGTCACAAGCTTTCCACTCCACAGTAGACTTTCCTTAATGGGAGTCATCATTCCCATTTTGTAGTTGAGGAAGCCAAGATTTAGGGAGGTTGTGGATTGTCTGAGGTCATTAAGCTAGTGAGGGTGAGAGGTAAGATCTGGCCTCTACCAAGTGTAGTGCTCTATCTTTTACACCACACCCATCCAAAGTTGTAGGGCTGGGATTTGAACCAAGTTAATTCCTCTGACTTTCAAGCCATCCATCTTTTCACAGCCTGCCTCAGAGGTCCCAAGGATTCCCTCTTGTTCTAATCAGAGGCAAGCTTTCATGGATTACAGACATTGATTCCTTAGAATTACATTAATTGCCTGGTGGACTTCTTATCCTAAGTTCAAATATTTTGAATCTTTTTTAAAAAAGTCACTTAAAAAATGATCAGCGGCTGTGAACATCATAATGCAGCTGTCCATTGTCAGTGACACCAGGGGTCTTGCCATAATCCCTGAAAAGTTCTGTCTCCAGATTTAGCTGGAACAGCAGGGGAGGGGAGTCCTAGCAAATCAACCCTCCATGGTGGATGCCAGTTGGAGATTCTGTAGCAAGCCCACCCTGCACTGTCCCAGCTGCCATGGGGAATTACCAGCTTTTTAGCTCTATATTGCCTCTGCCAAGTCAACCAACTGGGAGATGCAGGGAGGCCTGGGAATGCAGCAGACATGGGGGGTCTCTGCAAGGGGAGTTGATGGAATGGCAGAAGTCCTGTCCTGTGTCCCATGTGTAGCTGGAGTCATTTTCATTGGCCGAATGATATATTTAGTGACATGTCATGCAACTGAACCACAGAGTAGTGTTTCCAGAGACTAATAAAATCACAATAAAAAGAAGACAAGTTCTGGACTATGTGCTGGCCTTTTAAAAATGATGTTTCAGTCTTTTGGCAAAGCTCCAGAGACACCTATAAAGCTCCTTAGAAAAAAGACACCAGCACTGGTCTAGGAGTCTGGGGCCTTGGCTTCTAGTCCTGGTTTGGCCAACAACAAGGCAGTTGGGTGATATTGGGTAAAGCGCTTCTTCTCTCTGGGTTCTAGGTTCTCCTCCTTTCAAAAGCAGGGTGGGGCATTTACCTCCCTTTACCTTGAAAGGTGATTTCGAGGATAAGATGAGACTTCTGTTCATTGAGCAGACTTATCCCCTCCTTAGTCCCTCCTTAATTCTGTTAAGCTTGGGAAAAAAAAACAAAACATCAAAGTGGAAAATGAAGACTGGAGTTGTCTTTAGCAGCACCCCAGAGTTAGGGGAACCTCAGATGCTGTCCAGTCTGATGAGATGAACAGGAATCCCCACTTTGGAACGAGTTTAACACCCTTAACAACTAGTCTCTCAGCTTTTGTTTGATTTCTTCCAAAAGGGGAAGGAACTGCCACCTCTTCTGGGGCAGCACTTTCCCTCTTGGGACAGCCACAGTCACCTCCAAAATAATTGTAGTTTTGGCACTTTAGTTGTATGGGTTCCTTGAGAGTAGAATTTATATTCTGTTTTCAGTGACTCCTAAGATACTTCATATGTAGTAGGTGCTGAATAAATGCTTGTTGGGGTTGCTAGGTGGCGCCATGGTGCTGAATCTGGAATACTCAACTTCCTGAGTTCAAATTCAGCCTCAGACACTTGCTAGCTGGGTGACCCTGGGCAAGTCACTTAACCCTGTTTGCCTCAGTTTCCTCATCTGTAAAGTGGAGATAATAGCAGCACCTGCCTTCCAGGGTTGTTGTGAAGCTCATATGAGACAATCATTGTAAGTTGCTTAACACGGTGCCTGGCACATAGTCAGCACCACATAAATGTTATTTGTCATTATCATTATTTGTGATGGATTGGGTTGAACGGCTGCGGAGGGCCTGCCTGGCTCTGCGATTGTGTGATTCTTGGTGATGCCTCTCCTCTTCTTTCTTATTCCCTACTTTGTCCCTCATAAAGTGAGGAGTGTCCGACTACATGGGCCCCTTTCTAGCTCTAAAGTGCAGGACTGATCACTTCACTCTCCCTCCCCTTTATAAACTTCAGTCCCTCCCTATTGCTCAGAACACCAAGCGGTACGTTCCTCTCTTTGGGCTCTAGAGCTCTTTGCACATTGGTCCCTTCTTCCTCTTGCTGTCATCTTACAAATTATGCTGCTCTGTGCAGACTGCCTAGCCACACTAGGCGATGTCCAGTTTCTCTGACATGGTGCTCTATCTCCCATCTTGGTAGCTTTGAACTGGCTGCCTCCTCATGCCTTCAGTGATCCCCACTATGTGGAATTCCTACTTCCTGTTGAGATTCCCCTCAAGAGATTCCTTCAGTACCAGGCCTTTCCAGGTCCCCTGAAGTACTCATATCTGCTTTATATATGCCTTTATATATGTAAATGTTGCCTTTCCTATTAGATGTAAGCTACTTGAGAGCAAGGAAGAAATACAAAAAGGAATTAATAAGTTAAACAAAACTACAGAGTCATGGAAAGGGATAACAAATGAGAGCGGGATAGGTTTGAGGGTATGGGGAAGAGAGATGGTGGGAATAAGGTTACCTTAAAATAGATTTAGCTAAAAGAACAGAAGAAACAACCTAAAGTATTTGCAGAGGAAGAGGGGAAAGTTTTATCTGGGGGGAGAGACACTATTAGAGATAAATGGAGAAAAATATAAACTTGTCTCTCAGAATTTTAAATGTGAATGGATTAAGTAATCCAATAAAATGAAAAAAAAGTGATGGATTGCATAGGAAAAGAATATCCCACAATCTGTTGCTTATAAGGAACATTCCTAAAAAATAAAGACATGCACAGAATAAAAATGAGTAACTGGAACAAAATTTAATATGTAGCAAATGACTCTAAAAAAGCAAGAGTTGCACTCATTCTATCAGACAAAGCTATTCATAACACAAAACGTGATAAACAAGGAAACTCTATAATGCCAAAAGAAACTACAGACAAGCAACCAGTTTCAGTATTAAACTCATATGCTCCAAATTAGCATCCAATTCACAAAGAAAAAAAACTAAACTAGAAAAAGATAAAGTAACACATTAGTAACAAGAGATTTTGATGATTAGTAACAAGAGATTTTTGTCTCAGTTTGGGACAAGTCTGACAGAAATATAAGAAGAGAAAAAAATATAGAATTCAACAGACTACTAGAGAAACTAGAGCTAAAAGACTTCCAATGTCTTCGTGAAAGATGTCGAGGCTCTTTTTTGATCATGGCTTTCAGGTAGTCCAATAATTTTTAAATTGTCTCTCCTGGATCTATTTTCCAGGTCAGTTGTTTTTCCAATGAGATATTTCATACTGTCTTCTATTTTTTCATCCTTTTGGTTTTGTTTTGTAATTTCTTGGTTTCTCATAAAGTCATTAGCTTCCATCTGCTTCACTCTCATTTTTAAAGAACTATTTTCTTCAGTGAGCTTTTGAACTTCCTTTTCCATTCCAAAAGCTAATTCTGCTTTTTAGGGCTTTCTCCTCATTGGCTTTTTGGACTTCTTTTGCCATTTGAGTTAGCCTATTTTTAAAGGTGTTATTTTCTTGAGCATTTTTTTTGGTCTCTTTTAGCAAGCTGTTGACCTACTTTTCAAGTTCTTCCGTGACCTGAGCCCATGCCATATTTATTTTGGAGGTACTGGATGCAGAAGCCTGAGCTTCTTCTGATAGTGTGCATAGTTCTTCCTCATCTGAAAAGATGGAAGAAAATACCTGTTCAAGAAAGTAACCTTCTATTTTCTTATTTTTTCCCCCTTTTTTGGGCATTTCCCAGTCAGTTACTTGACTTTTGAGTCCTTTGTGAGGAGGAGGGTGTACTCTGGGGACCTGAAAGTTCTCAGCTCCTCCAAGGTGACACAATCAAAGGAGAGGAGTTCACTCCTCTCCTGGCCTGCACACTGGTCTGGGAGCAACAAAAAACTTTTCTGCTCAGAATCTGAGAGTAGTAGAATTCCCTTTCCACAACTATCCCCAGCTCTGCCATGCCAGCACTCCTCCTCACCACAAGACTGTGCTCAGGGCTGAGATTCAGATCCATTGCTCAATTCCCCCAGGGACTTTAGGCTGAGGGCTCCTCAAATGGAAGCTGGAGCTGCCGCTATCACTGCTGCTACCACTACCTGGGTCCAGGGCTAGGGGAGGACCCTGCTCCCTTCTCTCCCAGTTGGAAAAGCCTTCTCACTGACCTTTGAAGCTTATTTGGAGCTTGTGGGTTGTGGGGTCTAGGAACCTCCCCTGCTGCTGGGGATTCTGCTCCCAAGGCCTGTTCTGGTCCTATTCCTCCCAGTGCTGCAGGGCCAAGGCTGGGTTGTGCTCTGCTCCATGCTCCATGCGATAGACCTTTTCTATTGGCCTTCCAGGTTACCTTTGGCTGGAAATCTCTTTCATTTTGTCATTCTGTGGCTTCTGCTGCTCTAGAATTTGTTGAGAGTCATTTTTTACAGGTATTTTATGCACTGTGGGGGAAGAGCTAGAGTATGTGAGTCTTTCTACTCCCCCATCTTGGCTCCGCCCCTTTACAGCATCTTCAGAATGGTGCTGCTAAGGAATAGTGTGTTTATCAGCACCACATTGATATACTATGATATGTTCAATCATTCCCTAGTTTTTAGACACATATTTTGTTCTTAATAGAATATAAGCTCCTTGAGGGTAGAGGCTTTCATTTTTGTCTTTGCATTCTAGAGTCTTTGGTGTCTTTCTCACACCAGACTTTTTTTGATCCCCTCTGCTATTTAAGGAATTTTTATTAAAGCAAGAATTTTACTTTATTTCATATATACTTTTATTTCATTAAGTATTTGACAATTGCAGATAAAAAAATTTCAACATTATTATCTTTTTAATTTCATTCTCCAAATTTTCCTTCCTCCTCCCCTCCCCTGATCCTTGAGAAGGCAAATGATATATCAATTATACATGTGAAGTCATGCAAAACATATTTCTAAATCAACCATGTGGCAAAACAAAAACAACAAATCCCTAAACTATATTCACAAACCCAAGTAAAATAAGGAAAGTTAAAAAAATCATCGGACAAGCAACAGCAGATCGTTGTCAAAGCAAGAATTTAATAATCTAGATTTTGTTTCCTTGTTCAGCTAACAATTCTGGTGTCTAAAACACTCATGATGTTCTTAGCCTTTCCACAGTAAAAAATGACAAAATTAGAGAAAAGAATGCTTTAAATTTCTGTGCTGTGTAGAAAACCTTCCTGTCCTACCCCCAGGGAAATAGAAACATTAATTCATTTACATATTTTACCATTTTTCTTGTTCGCTTAAAACAATCGATAAGCAATCTGTGACCAGTGTTAAGTTTGTTGGGCCTGGAATTTGTCTTGTACATCAGGGTCAACATTTCCTCTCTTTTTAGTTTATTCTCTAATTTGAATTTTTTTCATAATATTTGCATTTTTTGGTGCTTGAATATTTTTCTTGGTGAAGGGAGCCTCTGAGTTTTTCTTCTTTTTAAACACATAGAATACCAGTAGTGATGTTAACTGCTGACCTGGTAGTGCTCAATGAATGGTGTTGATTGATTGATTAATTCCAGCTTTTTGTTGTCACAGATAATGCTGATACAGCTATTTTTGCTACACCTTTAATATGAGGAGACTGAGACATCCATAATTCAAGGACTGCCCTTTATCCTCTTTCTCTAATGTCAGGAGGATCTAGGGGACACTTCCAACACAAGTGGAGTCTCAAGTGGACAGGAGTCACACAGGGTGGGTGGCAGACATGGGTGGGTCCCAATCTGTATATGTGGGGAGAATTCTCACTCAGGGAGGTGATGGGTACATTGGAGTTTTGGAGTGTTCTCTCATTTAATTGGAGCAAAAAAAAAAAACAACCAAAAACAAACCCAAAACAAAACAATGCAAGAGAGGCCAAGGGAAAGGATTGGAGACTATGTCTCCTGGTGTCAGGAGGTAGCTGCCAAGGGAAAATTGATTAGGTGACTGGGATATATTGGATGCTGCCTCTGGCTGGTCTTGAAAGTCCTATTGAAAAGGCTGCCAGTTCCTTCCACCTGGAAGGAGGGTGTTGACAGCATCTTGGTTCCTTTTAGGAGGAACTTTCTTGCATTTTCAGGACAATCAGGCAAGTGTTCAGGTTTGGCCCCTGTCTTGGACAAAGCAGCCTTGACTTGGCTTGGAGGGGCGTGGGACCCTTCCTGGAAAACTGCCTGGGTGTGCCTAAAATTACTGGGTCTATGTAAGTAAAGATATTCTTGTGTTCACGTTTGCAGTTTGCTGGAGGCAAGGTCATCTGTCAGCCTCCCCTCTGAGGGGGCTGGGCTCACGATCTCTTCTGCAGGTACAGTCTGCTGCTGCTGTTGCCACAGGTTCAGCCACCAACAGACAGAAGACTCCTGCCTGGAGGGCTAAGGACAGAGCTGCAAATTAGGATCACCTTCTCCTTTAATAGGATGGAATTTGAGGATGCAGAGAAAAGGTTGGACCCAAGAGGAGTAGATACCAGTCAGAGCCCTGGATTAAAGCATCCAAACCTGGTTCAGTCATGACTCTGGACACTTCCTGTGACCTTGGACAATGTGGCATCGTGGAGACAGGCTGACTCTTGGAGTTGGAAGACCTGGATTTGTATACTTGCTCTGTCACTGGGAAAGGCAAATCCCCTGGAATATTCCTTCTGGGGCCAGTCATCTGGCTTACACAGCCTTGGAAGGTTAGTTTCCTAGAGGGGAGAATATGACAGCTCTCCTCATGGAGTTAGGGGTGGTTGACAACCACTCTGTGTGGTTGTGGCTTCTAATTCTGTTGGCCCTGAGCTCCCATCTGGTGTGCCCTACCCACAATATCAACCAGCTGATATCAACTAATTTTTACAAAGGTATATTGACTGAGAATACATAGCAAGGACAGGAGTTATAAAAGTATCCCCCAAACTTCTCATTACACACACAAGGTCCCTGGGGATAGTAGATCTAAACTGGTGCAGTTAGGTGGCACACTGAATACTGAGTCAGAGAGACCCACATTCAAATCTGCCTTCAGATATTTACTAACTAGGTGACTCTGGGCAAGTAATTGAACCCCTGTTTATCTCAGTTTCTTCATCTGTAAAATGGGGATAATAATGAATATCTACCTTCCAAGGTGGTTGTGAGGATCAAATGAGATATCTATAAAGTATCCAGCACAGTACTTGACACCTGGTAAACATTCTCTAAATGCTAGCTATTATTATTTTTGAAACACAAAGGTAGTGAAAAGTACTTGTAAAGGACAGACATGGCCAAGGAATCATTACTAACTCCAGACCTTGAGTGTCCCTTTGAAGAGTCCTGAGCAAGTTTACTTCTTGGTATGGTACTGATGATGGTTAACTCGCCCCCTTGCTCCACTGGACTGACTCTTCTCAGGGCAAGTTACCTCCATGGGATGCCTTTCCTCCTAGGGCTATCTCTCCTCTCCCATTTGTCATTGGAGATCTCTACTCCTTCTGCACCCCAGAGCTGCTGCTGCTCCTGTAGAGTCCTCCGTCACCATTTAGCTCTGACTGCCAAGGGGATGGATGATGACTTGCTGGACCTCTGGAGCTCTCTCGTCACCAGGTGGCCAGTGCACACACCTCAGGGCGTGAATGCACCTAAGTAAATACAAGAGAGACAAGGTCAAAGAGGTGGGAGGGGAAGCAGCCAGTTCCTCTCTACCCAGAAGCAGCTCTAAACAATCTTCTTCCCTACAAATTCGCCACTATAGAGAGTGAGGGACTGATCACTTGAACTTTCTTACTTCAAAGTCTTCTAATGAAGGCTTTTCTTTACCATATAATATGAACCCCTGAGTCAGCACAGTTTCTAGAGTTGCCCAAGTTGGATGGGCTGCAGCCAGAGAACACAGGAGGGGCAGGGGAAGGAAGGGGGAGAGTCATTGGACAGATTCCCTTATGACATCCCAAAACAGCCCAAGCACTACCTTCTACACAAAGCTCTTCTGTATCTCCCCCAATTCCCTTGTATCCATTTCAATATACTTCTGAATGGACAAGTTCTCTATCCCAACAGAATGGAAACTTCTGGGAACAGACACTGATTCACTCTTGCCTTTGTAACGCCAGTGCCTATTCACAGTACTTGGTGCATAACGCATTGCCCATAAATGCTCTTTGACTGATGGGCTGAAGTCCGTTACCATCTGTGGCTTCCATTTCCTGATTGATAAAGGGTCTCCATGGCATCCGAGTCTTCTTTCTGTCCTGAAATGCCCAGATCCCTATTTCCTTTTGTGTAAAGTGGGGGACCATATCCCTGCCCTGCCTCCCTCCCAGGTCAATATCTGATGAGAGGTTGAAACAACGACTAGAAGGGCTTTATAAACCAACTACAAAATGCTATAGAACTATCACAAGCATTTCTTTAGTCAAAAGCCAGGGAAGTGCCCAGTGTGGACTCTGCCCTGTGCCACACATGTGGCAGCTGTGGGGACAAGGATAAATAAGGCAGAGTATAATTTCCGATTCATAGCAAGTTCTTGTGAGGCAGTGTGGCATAGTGGTTAGAGCAGAGGAATCCTCTGAGTCAGTGTGACCTCTTTTAAGCACTGCCTTTCACACACACTGGCTTCCTATAAATGAGTAAGCCAGTTCCTCTTGGTGACCCAGGCAAATATAAGTCTACATTGAGGAATCAGGATGGATTTTAGTAAGAACATCATGGAAAACATTCTATTCTCATGCCCTAATTTGTATGTGGGGCAGCTAGGTGGTGCAGTGGATACAGTGCTGGGCCTAGAGTCACGAAGATTTCTCTTGCAAAGTTCAAATCCAGTCTCAGACACATATTAGTGGTGTGACCCTGGGCAAGTCACTTAAGCTTGCTTGCCTCAGTTTCCTCATCTGGAAGATGAGCTGGAGAAGGAAATGGCAAACCACTCCAGTATCTCTTCCAAGAAAACCCCACATGGATCACAGTGATTCCAGTGAGTCAGACAAGACTGAAAAACAACTAAACTGTCTGTATGTAGAGCCAGAGCTATAACTAAGGTGAGGGACCTATTGAGTTGTCCTAGGGCACCAAAAGTTACAGTGCTCTAATAGCATTGAGCCTTTTGGTAGTAGAGAAACAACTAGGATTAATACCCCATTCCTATGACTAATTAATTTGTTGAAAAAGGAAACAACTAGATTACTAGGGCATTTTAACTCCTTCTTGACCTGAGGTATGATACCAGTACAATCAGCAGAAATAGCACTGGTTTCAGAGCCAGGGAACATAGGTCCAAATCCTACATCTGATGCCATCTGTATGATTTTGGACAAGGCACTTCAGCTCCCTGACCCTCAGCTTGCCCATTTGTAAAATGGGAGATGGTCCTTATGGTCTCTGAGGCCCCATTCAGTGCCAGATCCAGAATCCCACAGCACTTTGCCCACCTTGACTGACATCCTTCAAACATAACATGCTGATCCCTCCAGGTATGTATTGTTCTACTTAGCCTGGGTTCAAACACTGCCAGTGGCATCTCTAGACTTGAGACCAACAATACTTCTCAAATTGAAAAGGCTCTTCAGTTGTGGGCACTTTTTGTGCCAGTGTAGACCCTGCCCTCCCCCCACCTTCCTTCCCCTCCCCATTCCATGGTAGCTAGGGACTTCTCCTGAGTCTCTACTGCCAAAGCATTTGGTCCTGGTAGTTGTCTGATGATATTCCTCTTGACTGGTCTTGGCCAATGGCCACATCTCTGGGCCCACATTCAAAGCTTTTTCACCTTGATAGGGCCTTCCAGTGCCCATACTCTGCTGACATGGACTTTGAGAGCCAAGGGTCACCTTTATGCCATAGAGAGGAATTTTAAGAGGCTTTCGATGGACTAACAAAGCCCTCCTTCTAATCATCTTTAGGTGTGTGTGTGTGTGTGTGTGTGTGTGTGTGTGTGTGTGTGTGTGGACAGCCCCCAACTTAGCTGCCCTCCACCCTAGCCATACCTTCCCACATCCCAAAGTGATGCTGAAACATTCACTAGCTGCTGAAAGCCCAGAGATTCAAGATAAAACCATATTCACTGGATTGAAACCCTGGAGAATTCATTCTGAATTGTTGGAAAACTGCCCAGAGCCAGAAAATCACTAGATGGGCTTTCCTAAGAAGCTTTCTATTTACAGGGAGGCAGATTTTGGCTTAGAATGGGTGGGTGGGGGGAGATGTCTGAACTTTTTCCACAGGACTTGAAAATGGCAACTCTCACTTTTTTTTTTTTTAAAGAAAAGAGAATGTGGTCTTCAAACCCTGAGCCAGGCAGCTTGACTTAGATTCCTGGGAAAATTCTAGAATGTATTTTTAAAGGGATGGTTAGGCCTCCATCTACAGGAGGGCAGGAAGCAGTCATCACATGGCTTCATCAAGAACCAGTCATGCCAGACAAAAGTGGTTTTCTTTGGACTGGGTTTCTAAAGTTGTCGATTCTGGGAATGGTGTTCATGTCCTTTATTTGGATCTTAGGGAAACATCTGATACCATCACCCAGGGCATAGAGAAGGAGATGTGGGTTGCTTGCAGGGTGGGCTAGAGCCAACTCCCACTGACTCAGGAGAGCTGATTGTTAAATTTTCAGCGTGGGCATTTGTACCTTTGAAATCGCCAAAGGTTCAAATCTTCACAGGACTTTGATTTATTCATTGGTTGTTTTGCTAATCATCTAGACTTAGGAAATGTTAATGATGAAGAAAAAATTTAAACATGGGTACATTTCTGGAAGAAGCTGTTAGACGTCGACCAGCACGCTGGGGGAGGTGGTGGTGGCCGCAGAGTTAGGTGTATTTGGATAACATCTTAATGACCAAAAATGGATGGGGCTCGTCTATGCAAAAGTGAAAAAGGTGGAGGGCTTCCTTTCTCTGGGAGTTTTTAAAGAAAATACTCTAGGACTGGTGGCCACTTGCCTGGCGTGCCATAGATGGCAGGATGGCTCAGATGTGGTTTGGATTAGAGGCTGCTCGGGTCCCTTCTGATTCTGAGCTTCTGAAACTGTGATTCTGCGCCCCCTCTCCGAGCCCCCTCCCCACCAAGTTCTTTTTGCTAGGGTCTCATTATCTTCTCACACTTCACTCATTGACGAGGACCTCTCGGTAGGACCTCACAGGGCTTTGCTGCCCTGCAGGGACAAGTATATTGGTCTCGTATCCAAACCCCAGTCTGAAGTAACTCCGGTCTGATTCCCCCCAACACATGCTCCCCGCAGCCAGCTTCATTCCTATTCCCCTTCCTTTTAGCTTGCGTTAGCTATTCGTAAATCCAGATTGTAAAGGTTTGGGGTAGGGGAGAGATCACTCCCCCTTTCCCAGGTCAGGGGCCCGCTTTGGTAGGAGGTTTTTCCTCTATCCCCTTCTCCCTCCCCAGTCCCCCCCACTTTCCTGATGTCACCTTGGGGATAAAAGGGAGCCAAGACTACAGTAGGGAAAGAATCTGGGGCTAGAATTTAGGACCGAGCTCTAGGCTGTGCTCAGCCACTGGAAGTGGGAGGTGGGGGGACCCAGCCCTGGCAGATCTCAAGCGGAAGGTGAGCAGTAGGCGCTGAGTTGTGGGGCTGCGCCTGGGGGGTACCTGGGCGGACCTCGGTAACTATTTGTGAGACGTCCCGTGTTGGTTTTCGCCGGGGATTCCCACCACCAGGGCTAGATTTTCCTTTCTTGTCTTCTCTAAAGCTTAAGGAATGAGAAAAATCAGCCCAACTCAGAAGGGCCATTAGGCTGTAGTTGAAATTCTGCCTCTGTTCTGTGTAACTGCGGTAGGACCTCTCCAAGCCTGTTTCTTCCTTTGTAAACTGAAACAAAAACAAACTAATTAATAACAATAATGGCATTTCAATAATGCTGTAACATTTCCTTACAACATGCCTGTGAAGCAGGGGGTGTGTGTATCACACTTAAATACAGATGGAAATTGGGGCTCAGAAAGGTGGGGGATGGGCGTCGTCAAAGCTAGTTAGAGTTGGAGCCAGGATTTATCCCCGTATCTCCTGAATCCACATGCAGAGATGGGAGGCTTGCGTCTTTCCCGTCCCCCCCAGACCCTTCCCAGCTCTGATATTTGGGGTTCCGCAGTTTAGGCTCTCACCTAACTCCAATATTTTGTTTCAAGGGACCTGCTAGCTCTGGCAAGACCCTCTTCAGCTCTCACTGTCTGTGTCTGAAGACACTTTAGAACCCAGACCCTCCACATTCCATGGTCCATGCCTATTCTGAAATCCTCCGTTGCAGCTCCTCGCCTGTGCCCCACCTGCCTCCCGAGCTACTGGGGGGTGGGGGTGCTGTGGGGGTGCTGCTCTGCATGCACGGCTGCCCAGGGAGGTCGCTGCCGAGCCCCCTCCCCTCTCCTCCTGCCCCTCCTCTCCCCTCCTCCTCTGCTTGGGGCTTGCTGGTCTCACTCTGCAGTGGCTTCGGGGATGCATTCATTCCAACCTTTCTCTAAGGTTCTGGCTCCCGCTTCTCCTGGGAGCGGCCGGGTGTGGGTGTCCCCCGAGGGGATAGGGAAGGAAAAACCCGCAGACTCTAAGAGCCCACAGGCCCACAGAGGAGGAGACTTAAGCCCCCTCCTCAACACCTCCACCTCCAGCCCCGCAGGAGGTCATTCTCACCCATGGGAGGACCTGGCTGGGGGAGTTTGCAGGACCGAGAATGTTAGAAGAAACTGCAGCGTCAGGACCATAGGTTAGAGGTGGAAGGCAGTCTTAGAGACCGCAGTGCACCGAACATCCAGTCAGGAAGACCCGAGTTCAAATCCAGTCTCATACACTTACAAGCTGTGTGACGACCCCCTCCCCCCGCCCCAGCCCCCCAGTCATCCAACTTCTGTCAGCCTTGATTTCCTCGTCTGTAAAATGGGAATAATAATAGCACATACTTCAAAGGATGGTTGTGAGGCTCAAACATGAGAATATTTGTAAAGTACTTCCTTAGCTCAGTGCCTGGCACATAGTAAGTGCTATTTAAAGCTTATCCTTGCCCCCTACAACCCCTCATTTTACAGCTGAGGAAACTGAGGCTCACAGAGATTTCGCCTTGCCCAAAGTCATGAAAATTGTGAGTGACAAGAGGCTGGATTCCAACCCCAGTCTTCTGGCTCCCCAGCACTCTCCCTGTGTGTTCCCTCCCCCAGTAATTATGTCTCCTCTTTCTATGATGCTTTTAGAAAAAAAAACAGCAAATATACTCAGCACCATATTACTGAAGAGAAAATGGAGACTTAGGGACACAAAGAGACTCAGCCAAATTTCCTGAGGGGCAGAGATTGGAGGCCAGCCCAGGCCCCCTTCCTGCCACCAGACCTCAAATCCTTGGTTTACCCTACCCTTCCTCAAGTCCTCTTTACCTGACAACAGCTGCTCTTTCTTTATACAGATTTTCTATGATTGACTAGAAGCACCCCGAGGGCAGGTGAAAATCAACTGAAACAACCTGTAAAGCACTTTTGCTATTGAAATATATTGTTTCATATCTATCTTCACATTCCCAGTGCCTAGCACTGTGCCTGGCACTGTGCCTTGCAGAGAGTTGGCCCTTAATAAATGCTTGTAGGTTGACTGATTGCCAACACAACTGCCCATGCATGTAGACATCAGTGGTCATCCCATCCCTTTGTAAGTAAGCCCTTAGACTTCCATCTGTTGGAGTAGAGAGATGGAATGTCTTGTTGGAGGAAGCCAATGTCACAAGGTACACGAATGGAGTATAAGAGGTGAGAAGATTGGGAAGAGGGGCAAGGCATAGAGGACTCTGAATGCCAGAGGATTTTATACTTGGTCTTGGAGGTGATGGTGAGCCTCTAGAGTTTATTGAATAGTGGGAGGAGGGTGATATTGACATGGTCTGGCCTATGCTTTAGGAACTTTGTCAGCTGAATGGAGGATGGATTGAAGTGGGGAGAGACTGAGGCAGGCAGACCCCCCTCCCACAGCAGCTACTGCAATAGTCCAGGTGTGAGGTGATGCCTGCCTGTATCAGAGTGGGGGCAAAATTAGAGGAGGGAAGGGAATTTATGAGAGATGCTACACAGGTAAAATCAACAAGAGATGTTGAAATCAATAAGAAATGTTGCAGAGGTGAAATGGACAAGAGATGGTGAAATGGACCAGAGATGCTGTAGAGGTGAAATCCACAGATCTTGGCAACAGACTGGACACAGAGGAACTGTCAAAGAATGAAGAATCAAGGATGAGCCCTGGGTTGAGTCTGGGAGGATGGTGGTGTCTTCATTAATAATAGAGAATTTAGGAAGAGGAAAGATGGGCATGGGGGAGAGATAATGAGTTCAGTTTTGGACACGTTAAGATGTCCACAAGACATCCATGTCAAGATGTCCAGTGGACAGTTGGAGAAGTGAGACTGGAGGTTAAGGAACAATAAGGCTGTATAAGGAGATGAGATAACCATCAACATAGACATGATCATTGAATCTTTGGGAGTTGATATGAAATACCAAGGGAAACCGAGAGAAGAGGGCCCAGGACAGGGTCCTGTGGGACATTCTTTGTTAGTGGGTGTGACCTGAACGAAGATCCAACAAAGGAGACAGAGGAGTGGTCAGAGAGGGAGAATCAGGAGACAGGGTGTCTCAAAAACCTGGAGAGAAGAGAGTGTCAGGGAAAAGAGAGTGATCAGCAGTGTCAAAGGCAGCAGAGAGGTCAAAGAGAATGAGGACTGAGAAAAGATCATGGGATTTGGCAACTGAGAGCAGTTTTGAATGATTGATGAGATATGTTTTAAGAAGTCATTTATTCATTCACTTATTCATCAAACATTTATTAAACAACTGATAATGTCTTCTTTAACCTGGTATAATGCATTACAAAGAATCTTTAACTCAGTGACCTTGGGCAAGTCACTTGAGACTTTGAGCCTTAATTTCCTCATCTGAAAAATAATGATCTTCAGAGAATTTCTTGCATAGCAGCTTAAATGAGATAATGAATATAAAGGGCTTTTCCAACTTTAAAGTGCTGTAGAAATGTGAATTGTTGTCATTGGTATGACAGCATGGAAAGCAGAACCTGTCTTTATTCTGCAGCACAGTGAATGGTCACATCACTGATAATGAACCGTCCATGGCTCCCCATTGTTTGGAGTCTGGCATTCATTTCCTCTACAAGTTCACCCCAGCTTGAGAAGTAGCGGGGAGGCATGGATGGAGTAGGAGACTAGTAATCAAGAGGCCCGGGTTCTAGTCCTGATTCCTACAGGAATTTCCTCCCTAATGTTGGGTTTCTCATTTGCCCTCTTTTTGGTTTCTTTATAATGAAAAATGAGGGGAGAGGACTGGGAGATCCCTACATGCTGTGCTCCAGCTCTTACATTTCGTGATTATCCAGCCGTTTCCTCCTTTGTAGGCATACTGATTTCCTCAGTGTTACTCAATACATGATATCCATGCCCTGCTCATACCTTTACCCACACTGCTCCTCTCCCCCAAGTGCCCTCCTTCTCTATCCCTCCGAATCCTTCCATTGGTTAGAATCCAGAACAAGCCCCATCTTGTTCATGATGCCATCACTGACTTCAATAGTGTAGTATACCGACTTCATCTTCTGTGTTTCTAGAGTACCAAACAGTCTGTGCCCTTTTGTGGACAGCCATCATGAACGAGGCACTAATGTCCAGAACTGAGAAGAGCTCTGGACTTGATGTTAGCATCCAGGATGGTGAGGACAGGGAAGGAGGTAGAGAAAAATGCTTTATATTCACAGACTCCCAGAACTTAAACCCCATCTTGTCCAATCTTTCTCTCAACCTTTGTCTCTGTTTTCTCTTTCTCCACAGAGGGAAAAACTGAGGCTCAGAGAAAGGCCATCACCAACCTAGCTACTCCATTCCTGTGTCTCTGGACTTTTCCCACCTTGCCATGACCTGATGCTCCTCTCCCCATCCCTGCTCCTCTCTTTCAGCCCCTTTTATATGCTGTTTTTCCCAATTAGAATGTAAGCTCCTTGAGTGCAGGGGCTGTCATTCTCTCTGCTTGTATTTGTCTCCCCAGCACTTAGCACAGTTCCTGGTACCTACTGAGCACATAATAAACGTGTGTGGACTGATTGACAGCTACCAACTGGCCAACATGAAACTGGAAGTCTAGAAATTCTGATCCGGAAAAGACCCCCATGGTCATCTAGTCAGATCCATACTTAAGGAGGAATCTCCCCTCCTCTCCCTGTAGTTTGTAAATCTTCAATCCCCACTTTTACCCAGTGTGAGAGTATTGATCGGGGTTGGGGAGGGGGGAGGTTCTATACAGAACATGGAGTTCCCTAAAAACACATTTTTCAATGAATTTATATACACATGTATATGTACACACACATACACATGTATACATATATAGATACATACACAAACATATCTACACACAGTCATATACATAAACATGTATGTATACCCATATATACATACACATACATGTACACACAGATGTGTGTAAACACATATACACACATATATGTGCACACATACACATACATGTATACACACATATATATCTCCCCAGTTCTATACATGTGAAGATGATTTTTTTTACTCAAAGGTAAGACTGATTCATTCCTATTCTATTACATTTTATTAGAATCATCCCATCTCTTAACCTCTCCAGATATTTTTGAATCCCGGCTCTGTCACTAAGTACGTTAGAGATCCATCCAGGCATTGTACCCTCTGCATTTTGACAAGGTTGCCGTTTATGCCCATGAGATCATGGGTTAAAGTCCTAAATAGTCTAGGGCTAGGCTCAGTTCCTGGGCAGTCTAACCCCAGCTTCAAGGTGGTCTAGATTTGGTTCCTGGGTAGTCCAATGAGAACTCCCATCCAAAATGACATTGAGGCACTGATATTACTTTGGCCTAGGTTTCAATCATTTCTAGAACTAGCTAATTGTAATATTGCCTTGGCCGCACTTTTTCATCTTTTCCATAAGAATATCATGGGATCCTTTGCTGAAATCTCAGCAGCTCTGTGTCCCTGGCATTCCTTTCATCTACCAGGAAATGAGACTTTTCTGGCAAGACCTGTCCTCGATGAAATCACATACATCTTTTGTGGTCACATCTTTCCTTCCTGGATGTTCCCTAACATCCCTTCAGTAATGGGTTCCATTATTTTTCTAGGCACCAGAGTTGATCTCACTGGATTAGTTTGTTGACTTTTCTCTTTACTTTTTCAGAATCAAGGCATGACCTGCCTCACTATAGGCCTGTGGCACCTTTCCTGTTCACTATTTCCCTTTGGGAGGTCACTGATGGTGGCTCAGCCATCACACTGACCAGTTGTGATCATCCAGGTGCTCTGTCACTACTGGTTCACTTTAAAGTGCTGGATCTCATGAGTTGTAACCAAAACCTCTATTTGTATGGATAAGGAGGAAATATCCAGGGCCCATATTTTTGTTAGGATTATAGAATAACAAACTTAGATCTGGAATGGACCTGAGAACATAGAATACAGAATGTTAGAGCTGGAAGGAACCTCAGAACATAGAGCATGGAATATCAGGGCTGAAGGAACCTTAAGTAATAGAACTTTAAAATAACAGATTTCAGAACTGTGGAAGAAAGACCTTGGAGCACAGGGCATAGACTGTCAGCAGTGAGCCACATTAATGCACTTTTAATATAGAGACTATTAAATGTTAGCTCTGGAGGGAACTTCAAAGCAGAGTATAGAATTCAGAGATAGAACCTTAGCATAGAGAACACAGAAGGTCAGAGCTGGAGAGGGAGTGGGGAATCTTAGAACATAGAACATGGAATATCAGAACTAGAAGAAACCTTTAAACATCTAGCCCAGTGCTGAAGAAATTGAAGCCTATTAGGAGTTAGTGGGATCCTAACTCCCAGGGAGACTGTATAGAGCGGTGACCCTGCTCTGGACATCTTTGTATTTTCCACAATATCTCAGTGCCTTGCAGAGAGTAGAAGCTCTATGCAGAAACCGATAAATGAGGAAGTGACAAAGTATCCTAAATGAAGAAATGAAAACATTTCAAAATTCTGAAATTGATAGGAAATGTTAGATATCTAAAATTGAATTAAATAGAGTGAGTTTATAATGAACCCATTATGAAGTACTTAGGGAACTTGCAGAGAGCCTTTGGGGAGGTTTCATTTAATAAGCATAATAGCAATATATGTTTATGCATATGGAGAGAGAGAAAGAAACAGACAGAGAGGAAGAGAGAGAGAGAAAGACAGAGAGATGGAGAGAGAGAGAGAGAGAGAGAGAGAGAGAGAGAGAGAGAGAGAGAGAGAGAGAAAGAATATGCTTTAAGAGACTCAAAGTGCTTTTGTATATGTTATCTTGTGTGGTACCCACAGAATCTGTTGCTATTATTAACCCCATTTTATAGATAAGGAAACTGAGGTAGATAAAGGTTAAATGACTGTCTCAGGGTTATGCAAGTGTCTTAAGATAGAATTCAAACTCAGGTCTTCCTAACTTCAGGTCTAGCCATCTACCTACTGCTCAGCCTAGCTGCCTTATTAGTCCCTTCTCCCTTGATCTGTCTGTTTATCTATCTATCATCTATCTATCTATCTATCTATCTATCTATCTATCTATCTATCTATCTATCTATCTATCTATCTATCTATCACCAGTACAGGATTCAGGAGGACCTGAGTTCAAATCTCACCTCAGACACTTGACACTCACTAGCTGTGTGACCTTGGGCAAGTCACTTAACTCCAATTGTCTCATCCTGGGTTATTTCCAGTCATCCTGATGAATGTCTGGTCAGTGGATTCAGATGGAGGAGAAGTGAGGCTGGTGACCTGCACAGCCCTCCCTCCCTCCAAACAAAGTCAAGGGCAAGTCATGTCATTATTTCTCTGATGGTAGGGTCTTCTTCAGCAATGAAGGACGAACACACACATCTATCTATCTATCTATCTGTCTGTCTGTCTATCTATCTATCTATCTATCTATCTATCTATCTATCTATCTATCTGTCTAAGTGCCTGTCTATCTATCTACAGTTATGTATATATTTATATACACACATGTGTATAGATTTCATACACAATATATAATATATGTACAATATATTTATTTGCATGTGAAATATCTCACATGTGAAATACATGTGTATTTCCATAAACACATTATATATATGTACTTACATGTGACTACATGTAAATACAACCTTCCCTCTTCCTGTGTTCTAGGTGTAGAAGTGAAACATGACCTCTATATTCTAACTGATGGTTCTAATCGTTTGTTTGACTTAACAGAGTTAACAAAATTCCTTAAATTTTCCTAAACAAGATAATGATTTCCTTATGAAAATATCAGCTGGTATGGGCATAGCCCCCTGCAGTCTGCAGAGACCTCTATATCACTTGTCCCTTTCATGTTCACAAGAACCCTTGCCACACTTCCAGTTTCACAGATGAAGAACTGGGGAGGACATGACATGGCCCCCAAGGGGGCAGCACTGGAGGGTGCTGTGGTTACAGAGACGAAGGGGCAAATGGAGGCTTGTCTAAGAGAGAACCTTCCCAAATGTTAAAGCCACTTCCCTCACTACCCCCTTCCCCATGGAATGGCCGCCTTGTTGCAGAAAGGAGGTCTTTAAGCCCAGGCTGAATGATGACTTCCTGGGTCCCTTGAAGGAGAAATTATTTATTAGTTTCAGTTCAGGTCAATCTAATCCAGTTCACTTTAACAAAGCATTTATTAAGTACCTGCTGTATACCAAGCAGTGTGCTTTGTGAAGTGGATAGAAAAAGCAAACCAAAAACCAAGTCTTGTCCTCAAGGAATCCCAGCCCTTAGACAAGTGAATGCAAAGGAGGGGAGGTTGGGAGAGCCCGCAGAGCCTACTGCTCCGAGCTGAGCCTTCATGTGATACAAAAACATAGCCATTCTTCATGTAACACTTTAATACTGGTCAAGTGCTTTAGAAATATCACCACATGTGATCCTCATAACAACTCTGGGAGTTAGCTGCTGTTTTCATTCCCATTCTATAGATGAGGAAACTGAGGCAGACAGAAGTTTGTGATTTACTCAGCACTCGAAGGTTTGCTAAGTGCTTTACAATTATCTCATTTGATCCTCACAACAACCCTGGGAGGTGGGAGTTATTATTATCTCCATTTTACAGATGAGGAAACTAAGATAAACAGGGGCTAAGTGACTTACTCAGGGTCCTGAAGCTTGGTAAGTGTCTGAGTTGAAGTCGGGTGTTTCTGACTAGAGCTCTGTCACTACTGAGCTGCCTCTAAAGACCAACAGAGACTCTAAGATATGGAGATGAGAGACAGCATCCCAAATGCAAGGAACTCTGTAAAGGATCAAGGGTGGGAAGGGGCAGGAGAATGTAAGTGGGGCACAGTAAAGAAATGAGTTGATCCATACTGTAGAGTGGGATTCTGGACAGGTAAATGGGGGGCAATATATATTATAAAGGCAATCAGTATTTATTAAGTGTTTACTATGTGCCAAGCCCTGGAGGTAACAATGCATGCACAAAATAAGGCAAGACAGTCCCTACCTTCAAGGTGCTTATGTTCTGATGGGGGAACTCAACACACAAAAGAGAGCTGAAAGGGATGAGGGAAAGGCATGGGGGGAAAGTCTGTAGAAAGACAAAAGCACAGCTGGAAGGGGAGTAAACCACCTTTGACCTGGGTGGATCGCCAGATAGAGGCTGTGGAGACCAGTGTGGCAGAGGGGTATTCTGGGCTGAGAAAGCCCAAGTTCAAAAGGGACGATCAGCGGAGATGTCCAACAGGCATCTGGTGATGGACAGTAGGCAATAGAAGGGGGTTTGCCTGAGAGAAGGAGGAGGGTTCTAGTATGATCTGTCTCCTAGCTTGCAGGGATGGCAGGGTCAAGTGAAGGCTTTTTAAAGATTGACAAGACCAGACACATTTGCAGGTAGGAGAGAAAGTACGAATAGGAAGAGATTAAAAGTTGAGGGGGAGGGATGCTGATTGGGAGACGAGTTCCCAGAGAAGAAAGGAATGGTATAAACACAGGCTGGAGCAGATGGCAACCAAGGACCATTCCAACTTAGAAATTCTGGCATTCATGAAGTGAATTTCTCAAGGTCACAATACTAGTAAGTAAGTGGGGGGATGGATGAGAAGGGAATTCAAACCTAGGTTTTCTCCCAAATCAGTCCCATTTTTACTATAACACAATGCTTCTCACTGTCCTGACTTTCAATGTAGCAAATTGTTATGAAACACAGATACTAATTCTTTCCAAATATTTTGGGAGTGATTTAGGGGAAAATAAATATAGACAGCTTCCCAGTGAGACCTTTGGGGGGTATGGGGGTTAAATAGATCAATCTGTTATTTGCACAAAGGAATCTTAAGCCAAAACATTACATTGAAAAGACACTCTGGGCTATAAGTGACTCAGACATTGTGCAATAATGAAAATCAGGTTGTGTAATCAAGGTACGGTGCATTTCAATGGGTAGATTTCAAAACTCCATCTTTGTGCTACATTAAACAGGACAATTAGTCATTCAAGACAATGGTTCTCAGTCCCAGAATTACCAAGTCCTGGAATCAGAATTGGAAGGAACCTCAGGGGCCTTCAGAGCCAGCCCATACCTGAGAAAATAATCCCCAGGACTACATCCCCTGGTGCTCAGCTTTGCTTGAAGAGCCTAAGGGGGCACGTTCTCTGGGCTCTTCAGGTGGCTCATTACATCTTGGGACATCCCCAATTATCAGAGTTTTTCTCAACATTAAAACTAGAAGTTCTGCTCCAACTCATTCTAGGGCCAAGCAAGAAGACTCTAGTTGCTTCTACATACTTGACCTTGGCTCCTTTCACCATCCATTCCTCCATGAGGTTGATCTTGCCTAGTTCCTTTACCCAAATCTCATATGATATTGGCCTAAGACCCCTCCCTGACCCTGTTGCTCTGCAACTTACCAATGGCTTTCCCAAACTGTGATGCCCAGAGCTGAACTCAAGTGAGATCTGATGAGGGCAGAATAAAGTGAGACCAGCATGTCCTTCTCCCTTGGTACTCAGACCTTAATGCAGCCCGAGTGAGATCAGATCTCATTAACTTCTTTTTCCTTCCATCCTATCACACTGTTAACTCAAAATGAGTTTACAATCCTCTAAGACTGAAACCTTTATTAAGACAAACTGTTCTGTAACTACATCTTTCCTACTTCATGCTTGTGAAGTCGATTTTTGGAATCAAATGTCAGCCTTGACACTGATCTCTATCACATTTCATTTTATTAGGTTCAGATGGCCTTTTCAGCCAGTCAATAGCTTTTTGGATCCTGGTTGTCAATATGTAAGTTAGTTGGCCAGTCTGCCCGCCTGCTCGGCTTTGTGCCATCTGTAAATTTGATAAGGACACTCTCTCTGTCTTTATCTAAGTCATAGATAAGAGGGATACACAACAAAGACGCAGCAACTCAGGTCCTCAGACTACTCCTCTGCAGAGCTCTATTGTATGAAAGACTGCTCTAAAACACAGTTTTTTCCATGAAGACCTCATGGAAGAAAAGGTCCTTGATAGTAGAATTTCAGAATTCAGTTCGATTCGAGCCAATCAAATAACATTTTCAGGTTTTCTTGGCAAAGATCCTGAAGTGGTTTGCTATAGATGAGGAAACTGAGGGAAGCAGTTTCACCCTGAAGTAAAAAGGCAGTAAAACCCAGGGACTGGCACACAAGCACCTTCCTCAGCTTATTGTAGCGAGGCGAGTTTGCTGACGAAGGAGGACTCTTCAAGGAATTAATTTCCAGGATTAGAATTGCAGCCTCAGTGGAAAGAGCATCCTCATTGGGCTAAGCTTTGCAAGGAGAGCAATGATCTTGGAGAATTCCAACTTATCCATGGTTGTAGGGAGATGGGATCTGAGGGGAAGGCACCAAAGCCCTAGACTTGGACATGGCAGAGAGGGAAATCTTTCTGGCCCCATGAGACTCTTTCAGGCATCATCACCCTGGTTTTGAAAGGCAGCAGGAGCTGCATGTTTGACTGAGTAGATTTAGACCCATGGGGACCCTGGGGGAAGGTTCTATCCACTTCCATTCACTGTCTGGAGCACCTTGGGATGAGGACCATGAAGGTCTGGTCTCCTGGTAGTGGGAGGAACCTGAAAAATAATCTTGTTCAATCCAGGGGCAGGGAGGTTTCTTCTTTGGCAGGGTGACCCCACTTCGTGGCACAGTGTACTGGCTCAGGGTCTCATAGCAAGTCACAGGAGAGAAACAATGTGAGGTTCAGAGTTGCAGGACCTAGAGTACAATCCTGGACCTGCTACTAACTGCTGGTGTGACCTTGGGCAAATAGATGAACTTCCCTTGAATCTAGTTTTCCCATCTGTCAAATGGGAGGAATGGATTATTCCTCAAGCAATCAAATTTTTGCTGAGCACTTACCATGTGTGTGCATTGGGCTAGACTAGAGATACATAAAGACAGAGCAGCCCCTACCCGTAAGATGCTTGGGTTCTACTGAGCAGCAATATCTCCAACATGAGGCTGATGACTGTTCTGTCCATCAAAAAACATGGAATGAAGAAATGCCTCCAGTCTTCAAAGAGCCCTGGGGAAAAGACTATGGGAATCTCCCTGGGGAAAAGGAATATCTGATGGACTTTCGTGTGTGCAACTGGACTATACCAAAAGTACTAGGAAGTACAGTCTTGGAGTCTGGAGGGATCTGAGCGGTCGTCTAGGCCCACTCTCTTGTCTTACAGGTACTGAGGTCTAGACAGAGGAAGTGGCTTGTTCAAATTCACACGACTAACAAGGCGATATATATATATATATCTCCCACATATACAGGTTTTCTGACTCTGAATAGAAAGTACTGGGTTAGTTTTTCATTTATAAAATGAGTGAATTGGATGGGATTAAGATCCCCAACTCTGTGCCTCAATTTCCCCATCTACAGAAAAAACTTAGGGGCAGAGTCAAGATAATGAAGTCATATGCCAGACTGAGTTCTGATTAGGAAATGCAAGAAATAATCAGTGAGTCATTTTTCAAGCCCAGCTTGGCAAAAGGGAGACTTTTGTGACAGAGAGGTATGCGGACACTGGGATGGAGTCTAGCCAGGAGCAGCCACACAGAGCATTCCAGTGTAGAGACTGAAGAAACTGAGATTATGTGCCAAGGTCAAGAAGAGGTTCCAGACCCACTGAGAATGACCTAGCTTTGCTCAGGATGCCAAGGGGCTACTTTTCTGCTTCCTGCCCAGTTATGGGACACAGATCCAGGCTGGGATGAGGAGAGCAATTAGTAGCCGAGTGGATAGAGGGTCAGGAGTTGGGGAAGCCAGGGGCTATGTAACATTGCATTGATTGTCAGGTTTTTTTTTAATGTTTTGATCAGTTGTGTTAACTTTTTTTCTTCCTCTTTTTATTTAAGAAATTATCTGTTTTAAATGACGGGTTTCTGGGAGATGGAGGAAAGGGCACGGGGGAAATAGATGATGTAAAACAAAATATATCCTTAAAGTTTATTAAAAAAAAGCAAAATGAAAGAGTTGGACCAGATGATTTCTGAAGTCCCTTATAGTTTCAATGCTTTTCCCACTAAATTATTGAAATGAATTAACATGGGAAAAGTGCTTTGTAAACCTTTAAGCGCTGTATAAATGCTTGACTATTATCATCATTATTATGAGAAATGTTGTTTGTGAGAATAAAATCCAAAATCTGAAATAGTTTTAGAAAAATATTATTAGGTTATTTGGTAGAAGAGACTGAGCTAGAAAGTAGGGATGACTCCCTCTCCCCAGGTTTTAGAAGTTTTATATCATATAGAATTTTGACAAAGGCATTTGCACACAAGTCACACATGAATCATTCAAATCACATGGGAAATACATGTGTATTTACATAAACACATTATATATATATTTACTTACATGGGACTACATACAAATATAGCAAGTGAAGTAATTTCACAAAAAGGGCAGCTTGAAAGTCAGGCAGATTGAGATGGATATAAGTAAATGCAAACATTCGATAAAATGTGAGTGTGCCATCCAACCAGATCTGAATTCACAGAAATGCATGACCGAACTGAAAGTACGAAAGGATGAATATTTGCTTGGGTAGGTGAAATACCCATAACAAAATCACCATGAATCCATTAAAGCATACAGGTATTTTTAATAGATTTACCTGTTTACCTCAAGCTAGAAATTTCCTGTAGAAGTCCATATACTTAGTATATCTTATTACATGGGCACTCTAATGAAAAAACTCATTAAATAACACTCTGCTGAGGGGTGTCTATTTTTAGGCCAGTCACACGGCTCTGCTGGTCAGATGGAAAGAAAGAAAGAATCGCTATGAAGAAGAGCCAGCTCTTTTCCTAGTGAAATTTGGGGCAGCTCCATGGTCGCATCTCCATTGAAGGCATGCTTCGACTTTTGGAACCATGATTGTGCTGCTTCTCTGGCGATATTCCCCCAACCCCTAGAAAGGGATCCAGATGTTTCAAGAGGATTTTTATGGGACTTGAAAACAGCTGGATTCTTTGAAGACATGTTACACTGCTGAGTTCAAGTTCAAGTCCACTGGACAGTCTTTGTCTTAAATCTAAATTTCAGGGTGTTTGTCATGTATCTTTGAAGTGGAAGAAGGAAGCGGTTTCTCAGCAGATTCTTCAGCTAAGTTGATGCATCATCAGTTCCTGTAAAGGCTCGTTGCTGTTTGCTTTCCTTTATGTGGTTGTCAGAACCTTTTGTCAGCCCATGTTTGTCTCAGGTACGCTGCCAAGGAACAAGGCTCTGGCACAGTACATCGCTTGTCTCGCTGATGTCATTGGGTGACCTGATCCTCTTTAGGAAGTGGTAAAGGGAGCCTGCCATTCTCAATCTGTGGCCTGCTGCTGTACCTTCTCAGTAGTAGAGTTCTGGGACTGTTTTTGTGCCTCACATAGATTCTTACACGTAGTAGATGCTTTATCAATATTTGTTGAATTGCAGAATGTTTTACTATTCATTCTTTCAGTCATTCATTTATCTATCCACCCACCCATCCATCCAGTCATCCATTCATCCATCTTACTCATCTATCCATCTACTCATCCATCATCTATTCATCCATACAGTTACCTCATTCATCCATAATCCATCCATCCAATAACCAACTATCTATTATAAATTCTGGATCAATAGATGAAAGGACAAGTTATGCTAACAAGAAAATCTCAGTAAATTAGCTGAAGGGGAATGAAGATATGAGATCAAATGGAGCAGTGGCTTTCTGTTCTGAGCAGGGCAAATTCTCTTTGAAGAGTAGCTGACTTTGTCCTTGTAGACTCTGGCTTAGTGTGCCCCCAAACAAATCTATGACATGAAATGTGGGGAAGCATGGCCCTGTCTCTTTTTTAGAAAGAGCTGGGTCATGAAAGAATTGCTCTTTGAATCCACAAAATGTGAACGTTGGGACAAAGAAGGGCTGGGATGGAAGGTAGCTGGGAGAGAGGCATGACCTTTGCCAGACTGATATTAAAAGAAAGAACAAAGGCTGGAGGACATATGAATATTTCCCATCTCTCTGACCTTCAAAACTTTTTGAGGGATGGGCTGAGGATGCCTGGTTTCCTTACTATCTGCCCCTGCATAGTTACCCTGCTTACCAGATCCCCAGTGGCCATTCTTCTACAATATGGTGACTCAGATCTCTTTGTATCTCTTAGTTTTGTCTCTCCTGAAACTTTTAGCTTTTGGACTTTTCCATGGAACTGGTCTCTATCCCCTGGGATTCAGGAAAGAGAACCATGTCCACCTCTGTATTTGTTTGCATGACTGAATTTTTAAACTTTCTGAATTAGAGCTTAAATTCCTCAAGCAAAGAGATTATTTTGATAGGCTGGCACATTAATTTTGGAGCTAAAATTGCCCTCAGGTAATCAATGTATATTTTGGTCTTGTGTGTTTAACAAGTAGATACATTTATTTTTGCTGAGGAAAACACATTATTTTGATAGATAGGAATATTTTTTCTTTTTAGAGCTAAGATAGCCTCAAGGTAATTCATGCATATTCTGGCCTCTTGCATTTGATAAGCAGATATACCTACTTTCAAAGAGAAAAAAGTGCTTATGATTTATGGTAAAGGTTGGGGGAAGAGTGGGGCCCTAGAGGGTGGGAGGGAATGGATTTTGCCAAGAGTAACTTTGCCACTGTCATGTTCTGAGGGATTAGAAAACAAATTCTTCTAGATAATTGAATACTAGCCTCATTTACGTCCTTTATAGTTCTAATAGTGACTGGGGAGAATGCTTACTTTTGTTTTAAAGACTGGTCCTCCCTATCTTGCCTAGGCTGGAAATTCAGGAGCTCTTCCTTAGGATCCAGAATCACTTTGATCAGCATGGGGGTTTTGACTTGTTCCATTTTTGACATGGGCAAGTTTACCCTTCCTTAGAAATCCTGATGGCTCCGCTCTTGGGCCTCACCATTTTTATGCTGAACTTAGTAAGGTACCAATCAACTTAGTCCACTGTTGCTTAGAATCCCCAAACTCAAGTGATCCATCAGCTTGAGCCTCCCCAGTATTTAGGATGGCAGGCCATCACATTTAAGAACTAAAAAGGACATTATAAGTCATGTAGCATAATTTCTGTCTTTTACAGATAGGAAAAAATAGCCCTGAGATATTCAGAAACTTGCCCAAGGTAACCCAGATATAAGTAGTAGTATGAAGATTTGAATTTATGACTTTATATACAGGACTCTGGGTCTTACAAATGAGAGAATGATTACATACTTCAAAAGATCACTTATTTCTTGGCACTCATTCACTCCACAGATGCAGGTCTTATGATCTCCATGGTTATCATTGGTTTTATGAGTTACCTTTATAAAACAAACACCTAGTGACCATAGATTTAGAGCCAGGAGGGACCTCAAGGATCAGTGAGCCACTCTGAATCTGCTGAGGTTGGCCTGAAGAGGACAGCCAATTGCTCGTCCAGTTTCAGAGTCTATATATTGCTTGGTAGAACCTATCAGGAGGACCTGAGTTCAAATCTGACCTCAGACATTTCACACTTACTAGTTGTGTGACCTTGGACAAACTCCTTAATCCCGAATGCCTCACTTTCCCCCTCCTCTCTCTCCAAAAAAAAGAACCTATAAACTTGTGTTTTACTGACAAAGACTTTAAGAGGCCAGGACAATCTCCATGCTCTAGTGAGACATTGTAGGCAGATTTGAGGGGAATGTAATCTAATCTAAAATCAGGAGCCGTTTCATGCCCAGAAATTAAAGACCTGGCTCATAGATTTGGAGCTGGGAGGGACCTTAAAAATTCATCTAGTCTATTTTTTCATTTAAATTTTAGGATCTCCAGGCTAGGGGAAATGAGCACCCAGGATGTATAGCACCTTAGCAGCATTGAGATTCAAAGTTAAGTTCCTCTGTCTCCAAATACAGGGCTCCTTCTATCGTAATTCTCCTTCGTCAAAGTCTGAGTCCGATAACGAATTCTAAAAGCCTTTAATGTTGCCTTATTAACCCATGCAGGCCTGTTATAAATTATGACATTTTCACAAACCATTATAGTTATCCAAAAGCAGGATGGTCTGAATTAGAGTTCTCTAACTGTGGGGTCCCGGTCACTGGATGTCTTTAAGGAACAGTTGAGAGACCAGTTTTCAGCCATGTCATAAAGGCCATTCTTGGTGACAGGTGGGTTGAGTTAGAGAGCTTCTGAAATCTCAGGATTTTGTGATTCATTGAATTCATTACCATGTAATTCTTAATAGGTTCTCTCCTTAGAAGAATAGAATAGTGTAGCTTTAAAAAATACCAAACACAGCAATGGGGGAGTGATGTGGTGAGCAGGGTGGTTTAGACACTTTTACTTGTTATGCCCGTCCTACTTAATAACTCATCACTTATATAGGCTTCCTTGTATTGTGTAATAAATGATTTTTTTAAACTCAGGACTCAGGCAGAGGCAGTACTCTGGCAAAACACTGCTGTTTTAAATCTCTCGCTCCTTAGATACTCCCCTCAGTTGCATCTTCCTTACTGCATTCCCAATCCATACTCATGGATTAATTAATACGTGCCTGTGGACGACACCATCTACCCCAACTGCTGACTCAAAAGATGAAGTAAAGGTTAAAGCACAGAAAGCTGAGTTATCGTTTAAGAAGGATACTTGTTCCTGTGCCGAAGGGAAAAGGCTTTTGGCTCTCACGAGGGAGCCCAGATGGGGAAAGAATATGAAGAAAGACTACTTGCTGTCAGCAGTATGGGCATTTCAGTGTCTGTCCTGACATACTATGTGCCTGATAGAATCTGCTTCTCAAAGATACTGTCTTTGCCAGCTGCAGGAGGCTTCCCAGGCTCTTTCTGTTCCTTGTGCCATATGTTTTTAAGCGTCTAGCCAGCATCTGACTTTTTGTCAATTAAGAAATTGGGTTAGTAAGCTTGTTTTTTTTCAGGGGTCACCCAAGGCATGATTAATCTTCACCCAGTTGATACCAAGTGCCCCTTACAATGGAATTGAGAAAACTTTATCTTATTTCCTAAGAGGAAAATAAGGCATAGATTCTTATTTGTTCTTAGTTTAACATATTAATACAATAAACATTTATTAAGCCCCCCACTATATACCAGTGGCTGTGCTAAGCTCTTTGTTACCTCTGTTAACTTACTTTTTATGATTATATCAACTGAGTTGATGGGGAATGGAATGATCGATTATCAGGAAGTATCCTAAGCAATTTCTTCTCCAAGTTAAATGTCTACAGTCCTCAGCAAAGTAACTGTGCCTGTCATTTCAATTCAGTGAGTGGCTTCTATGGAGGTGACAATGAGTGCCTTTCCTCAGTGTCTCATACTAAAGTCTCAGCAAAGTTCATGGGACATGATTTTTTAAAAAATTATTTTTTTAAATAGCATCCCCCCAATTACATGTCAAGACAATGTTTAGCATTCACTTTTACAAGATTTTGAATTTCAATTTTTTTCTTCCTTCAAAAAATTGTAGACAATTTGATATAGGCATATTTCCGTATTAGTCACAGTTGTGAGGAAGAAACAGATCAAAGTAAAGAAAAACTCAAACAAGAATAAGGTAAGTGAAAAAATATGTTTCAATCTGCATTCAGAGTCCAGCAGTTCTTCATCTGGAAGTGCATAGCATTTTCCTTTGTGACAAGTTCTTTGTACTTGTCTGGAATCATTGTGTGGCTCAGGAGAGCTGAGTGATCCGTAGTTCATCGTCACACAATGTTGTTGATACTGTGTACGATGTTTTCCTGGTTCTACTCATTTCATTTTGCATCAATTCATACAAATCTTTCTAAACTTTTCTGAAATCTGCCTGTAAATCATTTCTTATTGCACAATAGTATTTTATTACATTCATATACCATAGTTTATTCAGTCATTCTCCAATTAAGGGACATTTCTTCAATTCATAGGACATAATTCTTAAACAATTTAACATTCTCCCTTGAGAGCTCAGGTCTACCATAACTGGGTGAAATGGGATTACGCTCACCTCCGAATATATCATTATACATTTTTAACAAACATTTTTACAACACTCAGGTAGGCAATTCTCTGTGTCAGTGATTGGGTGGCTTGACTTCTACCCTATCTCATGCCCAACATCCCCTTCCAGTCCAACATCCTGGTGCTCTGGATCGTTTGCTTTCAGGTAGAATCTGAAACTCCTCAAAGTTTAGAGAGTAGTGGGAAGTTGATCTGCCAAGCTGCTCCATTTGTCTTCCCTTGTTCTGTCCCAAGACCTTTTGCTGGGACTATGAAAAATAGACTACATTCCTCCTGGGTCTACAACATTTTGCAGTCCTATGCAAAATCCTTTGTGGTATCAATAGCACATTCAATAAACTTTTTATGGTGTGAAGTATAGCTTGACAGGCTACTTCAGTGAATGGAGGTTTTCCCAAGGACAGATAATATCCACACTACCTTTTACATGCCCTTAGGTCTTGGTGAATAAGGAATTTTGCTAGGTGGCATAGTGGAGATAGTGCTGGGCCTGGGGTCACAAAGGCCTGAGTTAAAATCCAGTCTCAGATACTGACTAGCTATGTGACCCTGGGCATGTCACTTAACCCTGTTTGCCTCAGTTTCCTCATCTGTAGAATGAGATGGACAAGGAAATGGCAGACTAGTCCAGCACTTCTGCCAAGAAAACTCCAAATGGGGTCATGGAGAGTCAGAAACGACTTAAAAATGAATCAGCAACAAATTGATCATGTGACTTTGGCCAAATATCTTTCCCTCTTTGAGTCTCACCTTATTCCATCTGTAAAAGAAAAAAATCAAATTAGATCATCTTAGAGGTGTCTTCCAACTTAAAAAACCCTATGCCTCATGTAATGGAAGAGTTCCCCTCAAAGGGCAAAGTCAAAAGCCCCCCAAAACTAGGAGCTCTAGGTAATGCATGGGCACAGCCCCTAGCCCACCCACCCACCAAGTGTTCATGGCAGTGTTGTGGGGGAGGGGCAGGGCAAACTTGGGCTGCATTCCACTGCAGTTTCCCACCACTGGTTTATTTTCCACAGTGTTTACATAGCTGATTGGTTTGATTTCTCTGAGTTACCATTCATTTCTCTCAAACCATCCTCCCTGCCAGTTGTTTTTTTCTTTTTCTGGAACCCTGCCTTGCCAGGGGCTTTGTTGGCTATGGAAGCCACCAGTTCCGACGTGGTTTTATAAGAAGAGAACCAACACTTTGAACTTGGTGAATTTCATAGTATAAACAGATATTTGAAGTTAAAGTTCAGCTGTTTAATGTCCAACGCAGCCTAGCTTTTTAGTAAAAGAAATTTAGAAAGGGAGCTTAGAGACCTTCTTGGACTTGGACTTTCATTCGTGGTGAAAGGGATGGGGAGAGCCACATGGAGGAAAAAGTATAAATGAATCTGAAACATGAGGATCACATTTGTTCCAGAATTTATGAGTTTAATCAGGGAACAGGGAAAAAATGGTAATGTTCGTTTTATTGATTTTCTTTTCCCTAAATTGTAAACATTTGCAAAATAGCTTAAAATACATAGTGAGCTGAAACAAAATAGCTGCATGTATCCATCTTCATCTGCCTTTGCTACGTTCTTTGGGGAAAAGGTGTCTCTTCTTCTGGCCAGGGCTAATCTGCTCCTGTCATTAATGCTGCCTCTACCATGAGCTTACTGCATCAATAGCCTCTCCTTCTCTTCCACTCCCTCCATCTCTCCTCTTGCCTTTCTTTTCTTTTCTTTCTCTCTCTCTCTTTCTTTCCTCTCTTCTTCCTTCCTTCTTTCTTTTTCTTCTCTTTCTTTCCTTCCTTTTCTTCATCATCATCATGGTTATCACCATCATCTCCTCCTCTTCCTCTTCCTCCTGTTCTTCCTCCTCCTCCCTCTTTCAGTTCTTCTTTCTTCCTCATTTCATCCTCCCCTTCCCCTCTTCTTTTTATCTTTCTCTTCCTTCTTTTCCTTTATCCCATTCTTTCTCTTCCTTTCTTTAACCAATCATATTGCCTTCAATTTTCCCAGACTTCCAAAGAGAATTCATTTTGCTGATGTAAGTTTTTGCAAATCCTAGAAGGATGCCAAAGGTCATAGGCAACTTTCCATAGTGTGCTAGTGGTGGTGATGGTGATGGTGATGGTGTGCGTGTGTGTGTTTACATAGACCACATTACACATGGTGCCCAGCACCATAGGGAACCCTTTGTAAGTGCCCCATGATTCCTTTTGGCTGGTTTGAGCAGCAGAATTATATTTCCTTTTGGGTCTTAAATGACAATATAGACAGTGGACTCTTACAGAGTCAAATGGCTCGAGGCCCTCCATTTCATATATGACAATAATACCAGATCCCACCAATAGCTCACAACTTGCACAGTCCTAGACTTCGTGTCAGAGGACACAGGTTCAGATACTAACTTTGACCTTCACTATGTGAATTGGGATCAAGTCACTTCTCTCTGATCCTCAGTTTCTACATCTGTAGAACAGGGTGATGACCTAGCTACCTCCAAGGAGTGTTGTGAGGAAACAGCAGAAATGGGAGATCAATGATAAGAAATATAATATTAACATTATATTATAAAATATATAATATAACATAAAAATATGATATAACATTATATTATAATATATAATAGTAAACATTTATTAAATTCCTGCTATATGACAGACACTGTGCTAAGCACTGGGAATATGATACAGAAAAGAAAGGCAAATTGTACTCTCAAGGAGCTTACAATCCAATAGGAGAAGACAACACAAAACATGAAGTTGTAGAAGCTGGGTAGGAGAGGATGACAGGTACTCAGTGCAAGGGAATGATGGAGAGGCACAGAGAAGGGCTGCCTGGTGGGAAATGAAATCCCCAGCTGTGTACAGGGCAGCTCAAGAGCTCTGTACGGTGGCACTGCCTTCCATCCTTGGTTGATCCAATGTCCTCAATGTTCTTGATGTCAACCTTTCCCTCAACCTGTATGCTGACTTGAATTTTATATTCTCAGTATGTGTTGATATGTTTTTGTTCCAGAACTGGCATGTTCTGGATTTCAGTGGGGAGATGTATGTGTTCTTTTAGCACCAAGTACAAATATAGAAATACCAGGAAGGTGGGAAAGATCCCTACCTAAAGAAAGTGATGTGAAAGCTAAGGTGTGATCTTAATATCCTCTTCCAAGATGCTTGGGGCTTATTGCCAAGTATTCAATGGGCCCAAAAATCTAAAAGGAGAACTAGACTCAGAGGACTTGGTCCAAATGTCCACTCACTGCTAACTAGTTATGTGATGTTGGGCTGATCCCTTTGCCTCTCTGGGCCTTGGTTTCCTCAAGTTGAAAAAGAGGAATCTACATTAGAATGACAGTGGGCTCTGGATTTGTGATTCTTTGACATTTGTCCCGAATCACTTAACCTCAGACCTGGAAGAGACTTCAGGAGCTGTCTAGCTCAGATCTTATCTGAAAACAGATCCCTCCTTCTTGTGTTTGGAAAGTAATCTGGTAGTTCAGAGGATCTTGATTCCCTCCTCTAGCTAAATTACGTTGTTTAGAAATAACTGTGCTCTCATGATCATCTGAAAGGCAGCATCAAGTGGTGACTGAAATCCAGAAAACATGGGTTCAAATCCCACCTTAGACTCGCACTAGTTATGTAACCCCAGGCAGGTCTCTTGGGTTCTCTTGCCTCAGTTTCCTCATCTATAAGATCAGGGGGCTGGGATGGATGACTTTTATGTTTCCTTCCAGTTCTAAATCTATGATTCCGTGACTGCTTAAATGTGTTTCATCTTCCCCATTCCCCATCCCCCTCCCACTTAGCGCCATTGTGCAATGATTCTGGAGAGAGGGACATCAAAGTTAAGTAAGACTGGAAGAAAAAAAAAATGGATTTTGGCCTGCAGATATGAGGTGGACATTTGTTCTAAGCATCTGAATATTGGGAGGGGGCAGAATGGGATCTTTAAGTATTTAAATTAGCTGAATTATTCTATTAGCTGTATTATTCTATGAAGCAGAATAATATGAAATTAGTCCAGGAAGACAGAGTGGAGCAGATTACAGATGGTCTTAAAGATTAGACTAAGGATCTGATATTTTGTCCTATGTGTACTAGGGAGTCTTGTATGAGAGTATAATCAGTAATGCGGTTGGGCGTGTATATGAAGAAGCTATTTAAGTGTCTGTATGGAAGATGAATAAGAGGGCAGGGGAGACAAGATAGGGACAAGTTAAAGGACTTTAACAATGTTTGAGGTGAGAGATGATGAGAAGCTGAATATTGGTGGTATGAGAAGGAAATCAGAAAGAGGGATATCATGAAAGTCACATGGTTAGGAGCTGCCAACTATCTAGATGAGTCTTTCCTATTTATCCCATTTGATGCTGCTTTGTTTGGAAAAGCAGCTTGATATGTTGGTTAGAGAGTAAACCAGAACCCAGGAAATCCTGGGTTCAAGTCTTGTCTCTGGCATAAGTTGGGTGTGTGACTCTGGACAAGTCCTTTTGACCTCTCATTGTTCTAGGGCCTAAGATCTAGGCAACTCTCTAAGTCTGTAGGTTGTAAAAAGGTTAACAACCTATAGTGGAAGAAAGAGCTCCCTACATCAATGAATTCACAGGCGCAACCCCATCCCTATATTTAGCATCAACAAAAAAGCTTAGGTGGTTTGTAATGCAAACAGGTTTATGGATGTTTATCATAAACATTTTTAAAAAGAACTGATCCCTTTGTTTACATATTTGTCTGAAGATGGAAGACATTTGAGAGGAACAGGCCACATGTGAAGGAAAGTTTTTTCAACAGTAGAATAGGGGCACATCAAATGAAAGGGGAAGTCAGAGGAGGATAGAAGATCAGAGAAATGTTGAGATGGATGAGGATGAGGGATCAGGAGAAGAAATTTTTTACCTAGGCAGTGTTGGACTCAGAATCAGGGATTTCCCCAAAGCTCCTTTCTTATGTTTCCATTTTTCTGTTGGATAATTTTACCTGAAGCCCATACCATTACCTCAAATTCAACATGCCTAGGATTACATGCATCATTTTCTGCAACAACGAAGAGCACCTTCACCAAACAAAACAAAAACCTGGACTTTCTACTTCAGTTTGTTTTTCCTTGATGGCCCTATCATCATCTTAGTGATCTAAATTTGCAATTTTGGAGTTATTTGGACTCTTCTAATTTGCCCATATCTCATTAGTTGCCAAGTCCCATTGATTCAACTTCAATAATTTCTTTCATATCCATTCCCTCTTTTTTTTCTTTACTACTGTGACAACAAAGCCTTCAGTATTTCACTAGACTATTATACTAACATTTTAGTTGGTCTTTGTGTCTCTGATCTCTCCCGTTACCTCTCATATTAACGTTTCGTACTTCTGCCCATCTAATCTTTTTTCAAAAAAGTTACTTATTGTTATTAAAATTATTTATTATTATTATTTTAAAAATTATTCTGAATTTTCTCTCCTTCCAGCCCTTCCCTCCACTGAGGTGAGCAATGTGATTTCAATTATCCATGTGAATCATGCAAAATATATTTCTGTATTAAGCATGTTGCAAACAAAAAGGCAAAAAGAGGAAGTGAAAAAATTATAGTTCAATTTATGTTTAGAGTTCACCAATTCTCTCTCTGGAGGTAGATAGCATTTTTTGTGATGGGTACTTTGGAATTATCTTGGATTGTGGTAATAATCAGAATGCCTAAGTCTTTTCCAGTTGACCTTTGTTAAAATATTACTGTTATCGTGTACAATGATCTGGTTCTGCTTACTTCACTTTGCATCAATTCCTGTAGTTCTTCCTAGGTTTTTCTGAAACAATCTCCTTCATTACTATTTTTTAAAATGTAAATAATATTTTATTTCTCCCTCCATTATGTGTAAAAACAATTTTAACATTCATTGTATTTGTTAAAATTTTTGAGTTTCAAATTCTACTTAACCCTTTTTTCATGCTCTCTCCCCTGCCCTGCTCTGAGGTGATAAGCAATCTGATATAGGCTATACACATGCAATCATGTAAAATATTTCTGCATTAGTCATTTTATGCATGAAAACTCAAGAAAAAAAGAAAGGAAGAAAGAGAGAAAAATAGTATTCTTTAGTCGGTATTCAGAAGACATCAATTCTTTCTCTGGAGACAGCTGTCATTTTTCATAATGAGTCCTTTGGGGTTGTCTTGGATCACTGTATTGCTGAACATACATTCACAGTCATTCACAGTTATTCATCATACAATATTTCTGTTACTGTGTACAATGTTCTCCTAGTTCTATTCACTTTATTTTAAAATCAGTTCTTCAAAGTCTTTTCAGGTTTTTCTGAGATCATCCAACTCATCATTTCTTATAGTACAATTATCTTCCATTACAACCATATACCAAGTCTAGTTCAGTCATTCCCCAATTGATGCCCAATGATGGGCATTCCTTTGATTTCTAAAAGAACTGCTATAAATATTTTTGTACAAATATATTCCCCTCCCCCAGCCCATTTTTTTGATCTTTTGAGGATATAGACCTACTAGTGGTATTGCTGGATCAAAAGATATGCATAACTCTTTGAGCATAGTTCCAAATTGCTCTCCGGACTTGTTGGATCAGTTTACACCTCCATCAATAGTGCAATCATGTCCCAGTTTTCCTACAGCTTCTCCAGCACTTATTATTTTTCTTTTTTGTAATATTAGCCAATTTGATGGGTGTGATTTGGTACCTCAGAGTCATTTTAATTTGCATTTCTCTAATTAATAGTGATTTAGAGCATTTTTTTCATATGACTACAGATAGCTTTGATTTCTTCATCTGAAAACTGCCTGTTCGTAGTCTTTGACCACTTGTCAATTGGGGAATGATTGTATTCTTATAAATTTGACTCAGTTGTTCATATATTTGAGAAATAAGACTTTTTCAGTGATACTTGCTGCAAAATTCCTCCCCTCCCCCTTTTCTGCCTTCATTCTAATGTGGTTGCATTGCTTTTGTTTATGCAAAAACTTTTAAATTTTATATAATCAGAATAATCCATTTTACATTTTGTAATGCTTTCTTTATCTTGTTTGTTCCTAAATTCATCCCTTATTCATAGATTTGATAGTTAAACTATTCTGTGCTCCCTTAATTGGCTTATGGTGTGGCGTGAGATGTTGAACTATACCTGATATATTGTTTTCCAGTTTTCTTAGCAATTTTTGTGAAACAATGAGTTTTTGTCACTTGGGGTTTATCAAATGCCGAACTACTAAGGTCATTTACTGTAATATATTGTGTACCTAATTAGCCAGTACAAGATTGTTTTAATATTTACCACTGTGTAATAGAGTTTGGGATCTGGCATGGCTAGACTACCATCTTTCACATTCTCTTTCTTTGATTCCCTTGATATCCTTGAGCTTTTTTTCTTCCAGATAAATTTTGTTATTATTTTTTCTCACTCTATAAAATATTTTTTGGTAATTTGATTGGTATGACACTGAATAAGTAGATTAATTTAGGTAGAATTGTCATTTTTTATTATATTGGCTTGGCCTACCCATAAGCAATTAATGTTCTTCTAATTGTTTAGTTCTGACATCATGTATGTGAAAAATATTTTGTAATTGTGTTCATATAATTTCTGAATTTGTCTTGGCAGGAAGACTTTCAAGTATTTTATATTATTTACAGTTATTTTAAATGGAATTTCTCCTTCTGTCTCTTGCTGCTGGATTTTGTTGGTAATACATAGAAATGCTGATGATTTATGTGGGCTGATTTTGTGTCCTGGAATTTTGCTAAAGTTGTTAATTATTTCAACTAGCTTTTTAGTTGATTCTCTAGGATTCTTTAAGTATACTATTGTACCATCTGCAAAGAGTGATAATTTTGTTTCTTCGTTGCCTATTTTAATTCTTTCAATATCTTTTTCTTCTCTTATTGCTATAGTAAGTATTTCTAGTATCATTTTGACTAACAGTCGTGATGATGGGCAACTTGTTTCACTCCTGATTTTATTGAGAAGACTTCTAACTTATCCCCTTTGCAGATAATGCCTGGGGATGGTTTTAGATAAATATTAATTATTATTTTAATGAAAACTTCATTAATTCCTATGATCTCTAATATTTTTAATAGGAATTGTATTTTGTCAAAGGCTTTTTCTCCATCCTTTGAGATAATCATATGATTTCTGTTGATTTTGCTACTGATATGGTCAATTGTGCTGATGATTTCCTAATATTGAATCAGCTTGCTAGAAATCCCATCTGGTCATAGTGTATGATTCTTATGATATAGTACTGTGATATCCTTCCTAGTATTTTATTTAAAATTGTTACATCAATTCTCATTAGGGAAATTGATCTGTAGTCTTCTTTTTCTGATTTTGCTTTTCCTGGTTTAGGTGTCTGCACCATATTTGTGTCATAAAAGGAATTTGGGAGGGCTCCTTCTTGCCTACTTTTCTAAATATATATAGTACTTGGATTAATGGTTCTTTAAATGTTTAGTGAAATTTGCTTGTGAATTGATGACTTGTTCAATTTCTTTTTCTAAGATTGGGTTACTTAAGTATCCTATTTCTTCTGTTAATCTGAGAAATTTATATTTTGCTTAGATTGTCAGATTTTTTGGCATATAGCTGGCAAAATGGTTCCAAATAATTGTTTTAGTTTCCTCTTTATTTGTCGTAATTTCATCCCTTTCATTTTTGAAACTGGGCATTTGATGTTCTTATTTCCCTTTTTAGCCAAATTGACCAATGGTTTGTCTATTTTACTATTTTTTTTCATAAAACCAGTTTCTATTTTTATTTATCAGTTCAATGGTTTTCTTACTTCCAGTTTTATTAATCTCTTCTTTGATTTTTGGGATTTCCAATTTAGTGTTTATTTGGAGATTTTTAATTTGTTATTTTCCTAATTTTTTATTTTTAGTTACATGCTTAATTCATTGACCTACTTCTTTGTTTTATTGATGTAAGGATTTAGAGACACAAATTTTCTCCTAAATACTGCTTTTACTGCAGCCCATATATTTTAGTATATTGTCTCATTGTTATTCTCTTTAATGAAATTATTGATTGTTTCTATGCTTTGTTCTTTGGCACACTTATTCTTTAGGGTTCCAATTACTGTTTCCTTTAATAGCATTCTGTTTTTTCCAATTAAATGTAAAAATAGTTTTCAACATTCTTTTTTTTGTAAAATTTTGAGTTCCAAGGTTTTATCCCACCCTTCCTTCCCTCCTTTTCCCCAAGAGAGCAAGAAATCTGATATAGGTTATACAAAGGTTAAACAAAAACCAAGAGAAAATAGTATGCTTCCATCTGCATTCAGATTCCATAATTCTTTCTCTGGATGTGGATAGCATTTTCCATCATGAGTCTTTTGGAATTATCTTGGATCATTGTATTGCTGAGCAGAATTAAGTGTATCGTAGTTAATCATTGCACGATGTTGCTGTGTACAGTGTTCTCTGGGTTCTGCTCACTTCACTCAACCTCAGTTGATGTAAGTCTTTCCAGGTTTTTCTGAAATCTTCCTGCTCATCATTTCTCATGGGAAAATAGTATTCCATTACATTCATATATCACAACTTGTTCAGCCGTTCCTCAATTTATGAGCATCCCATCAATTTCCAATTTTTGCCACCATAAAAAGAGCTGCTACAAATATTTTTGCACACATGTGTCCTTTTCCCTTTTTTAATGATCTCTTCGGGATATAGACTCTGTAGTGTTGCTGAATCAAAGGGTATGTACAATTTTATAGCAATTTGGGCAGAGTTCTGAATTGTTCTCCAGAATGATTGAATCAGTTCTCTATTTCACCAACAGGTCATTAATGCACCTACTTTCCCCCATCCCTTCCAGCATTTGTCATTTCTGATAGGTGGGAGGTGATACCTTAGAGTAGTTTTAATTAGCATTCTGTAATCCATAATGATTTAGAGCATTTTTTCATATTACTATAAATTGCTTTGCTTGCTTTTTCTGAAAACTACCTGTTCATATCTTTTGACTGTTTAACAATTGGGAAATGGCTCTTATTTTCATAAAACTGACTCAGATACCTACACATTTGAGAAATGAGGGCTTTATCAGAGAAACTTGCTGTAATTTTTTTTTGATATTACTTCATTGTCTATGGTATTTAGCAAAATATAATTTTACTACCTTGCTCTTGTTTGAGATCATGATTGGTACTTCTGAATCTTTTTTTAACCTCAACTGAAGCACAAGAGATCAGCCCTTTATTTTAACTCCATGTGTGTCTTTCTGTTTCTAATGTGTTTTTTGTAAGCAATGTGTTGTTGGGTTCTGGTTTCTAATCCATTCTGCTATCTACTTCCATTTTACAGGTTAAAGTTGGGCTCTGCTTGCCTGGGGATGTGTGTGTGTGGGATAGACTATCTCAAACTTAGGCTTTTTACTGCTACTGTTTTCAGAACTAGATCTAAGGGTTTGCAAGCTTTTGATGCTTCCAAGGTGGTGTGATTTGGGGAGAGAGTGCTTGACACTCTAGTCTTTACTCAGCTAGATCCCCTGGTCCTCTGTAGCTTCAAGCACTAATGTTCCTCTCTGTCCTGGGATTGTGACCCAGAACTGTGCATGGGGCAGTGAAGTTGCTAAACAATGTCAGGTCTTGTGCCCAGTGCCAGCTAAGGCCTGGTGTCACATACCTCCATGCTAACCTCCTAAGTTGTCTTGGGTTGGAAAAATGTCTTACCCCGGCTTTTTGTTGACTCTGCCACTCCAGAATTAGTCTTGAGATGTCATTTTAAAGTGGTTTGGAGGGAAATGTTGGGAGAGCTCAACCAGGTGACTGTTTCTATTCCACCATTTTTGATAATTTCCCATTAAAAATACCTTCACTTTGTAATAAACATATAATAATAGAATATATTTCTATTTAATTCTTTTTACTATCACAATAACACATCTCCCTTAGTATAGTACTTTGCTATCATGAAATTGTGTGATCTCAGTATTAGAAAGGAATTCAGAGGCCATTGGATTAGCTCATCTTTATGTCACTTCTAGGCTTACAAAAGGTCTTTCATCCTCACAGCAGTCTTATGAGGTAAGTGCTAATATCAGCCTCATTCTATAGATGAGGACACTGAGCCTCCAAGAGTTTTCATTCCTCCAACGAGCATTTATTAAGGGTCTATTATGTTCCGGACACTAAGCTGGAACCTGGGGCTGTGAAGCCAGAACACAACAAAGTAAGTGGAAGGTGTCTTGTGCCAGTGAGGCCAGCAGGAAATCAGCAAAACTGCCAAGTGAGGCCTGAAACTGGGAGACTTTTAAGAGGATGAAAACACAACGCGATGTAGATAATGCTAATATGTGGTTTTTGACGTAGGTGGCCTGCAGGTATCCATTTCTGTTTGAATCTGACACCACAGCAGCGGTCAGACTAGGGGGAGTGCCCGTAGACACCTACATGTTTGGCGGGGATGACAATTACTACTAATAAGAATTAACATTCAGATAGTGATTTAAGGTTTGCAAAGCATTTTAGAGGTGTCATCTCATTTGGTTCTTACACCAACCCTAGGAGGGAGGTGCTATTAGTGCACTCACATTTCAGATGAGGAAACTGAGGCAGGCAGAGGTTAAGTGACTTGCCCAAGGTCACACAGCTAAAAGTGTTTGAGCCTGGATTTGAACTCAGAGCTTTTGGAATTCAAGTTTAGCATTCCATCTGTTGTGCTACCTGGTACATTTTCAGTGCTTAATCAATGCGAGTTGATTAACTGACTGATGTCATGAGTTTTACTTTGTCTCTGTCCCTTCCACTGAAAATGTGTTTTCTTTCATCACCTCAACTGGTCTACAAGATGAAGTGGGCATGCCTATTTTACAGGTCAGGAAACTGAGCCACAGAGAGATGCAGCTATTCATCCAGAGGGCTGTGAACAGACAAAGTTTTGAGACTCCTAGCTGAGTACTCTTTACCCTCAACAGTTTGGTCAGGCCAGAGGACCTGGCACACAGTAGGCACTTAAGGAATGCGTGATGATTGACTAACAGATTCCTAAGGCCACATCATTTAGTAAGGAGAGTGAGGGAAGCCTAGAATTCAGGTTTCTGGCTGGCTGGTGACCAGCTCTTGCCACCAGACTAAGGGGGAACTTCCATCGGCCATTTAGTTTGTTATAGAACCATGGAAGACCAATTCCCTGTTTGTTGTTGAGACCTTTTCACGACTGAGAAGTACTTGTTTGACCTTTGGCAGGACCAGGCCTACAGGGAGGCTGGTCCTGAAGGTTGCAGACCCGCTTCCTTGGCTGGTCTCCCTGCCTCCATCACACATAGCATCCCTGAAAACCTCAGAGGAAGAATGGCCCCCTCTCCCTTCCCAGCAACTAAATGCCTTCGACAATTCAATTTCCTTTGAAATATGGCTAGAATTTCTATATAAAGGAAGCATGAGTCACTCTGACAGCCTCAACTTGAGCTGAAAATGGAATGTGTTAAAGTCATTAGCCATTCAGGTTGGAAAAAACTGTAAACACTCGGGCAGGGTTATTCCCTCATCCAGCACGGGACAGGATGTCTCGAGGAAAGAAGAGACAACCACAACCATGGAGAGGAGATGGAGAAAACAGACCCTGCACTGGTCATGACGTCCACCATCCCCCTTTGATGTTGAAAATACAAATGAGACCACAACTCATCTGAATCGGACAGACTGACTTTGGATAGGTTCAGCTGGAAGGCAAGAAGCAGCTTCTGCTACCACAAAGCAACAACAACAACTCACAGATAGAACTCTGTGGTTGTGTACGAATGTGTGTGAAGGGAGTTGTGTGTACATATGTCTGCATGTGTGAGTGTGTGTGGCTTCTCGGTGGCCACACTCCAAGGAGAAACTTTCTTTTTATTCATGCCCAAGTCTCCTCCTCTCACAATGTCAGGAGTAATGAATGTGTGGGAAGATAGAGAGAGGCCAGGCAGGGATTTAGGAAGCCTGGGTTCTTGTTGTGGGCCTGATACTCACCAGCTGTATCACTTCTGCCATGTCACATGTCCTCCTAGGTTTCAGTATCCTCATCTGTAAGAGAAAGAGTTTTCTTTAAAGTGATCTCAACATTCTGACTATATCCAGCTCTGGCTTTATATATTTTATGTTATGAGGGTTATTTATAACATCTTATTCTGTAGATAGTGGTGAACTTTTTTGGGCCTCAGTTTACTTCTAACTCTCACATTCCATGCTTTATAGACTAAGGTCCCTCCCAGCTCTGACCTTCTCTGGTCTATGTTCTAAGGTGTCTCCCAGCTCTGACCATCTCTGGTCTATGTTCTAAGGTCCCTCCCAGCTCTGACCTTCTCTGTTCCATATTCCTGGGGTGCTAGCATAACCTGACCCTACACAATCAGTTTCTATCCCACCTTTCTAGCCTTGTTTCACGTAGCTCTTTCTCATACACACTGAACTCCAGTCAAACTGTCCTATGCAGTCATTCCTTAAACTGGAGATGCCCTCTCCCACCTCAGTGCATTTCCCCAGGCCATACCTCATGCTGGAAGTTCTTCCCTCTTCATCTTTGCCTTTCAAAATCCTTCTCTTCCATTGAGATTCTGATGAGGTGATGCCTTCTCTGGGAAACCTTCAGTAAATACTTAACAAATGCTTTAACAAACTTATTTTAGATACCCAGTCTGGTATTTTTCCATCACCCAACACACTCCTTCTCTTGAATCAGTAAGGTGTATAGTATTGAATCATGGATAAAAGCAGATTTCTATTTTGAGTGTGACTCAGAACTTATGATCAGATTGGAAAGATATGAGAGACCACCCCCAAATCTGGAGCACTATGCAGTAAGTAGGGCCTAGACAAGACTGTCATCATTAAAACAAGAGAGAGAATAGAGCTTGTCTGCATAGGAAGATTTTGATGATCTAAAAAACTTTTTTTTCCATTTATACGTGAAAACAATTTTTAACTGTTGAGTCCCAACTTCTCTCCATAGAAAGGTTCCAATTTACAAAATGCTTCTTGTGGGAAAGAGCAGGCTAACTCCAGCACCTCCTTAGTTGAGGTTTGATTTGGGGATGAAATGAGGCATTCACAATAAGTCATTAAACAGTTAACAAAAGGGGTTTTTCTTTGCCCTAACACAGCAACAATGTACATGCAGACATATGGAAATGGGCCTGTCTACCGGACAGTGTATAGTTACTCTCTGGGTCTTTGGACTCAATCCACGATGAAAGAGCCCCTGCCTCCATGTGGGTGGGACTTTTCATGGAGACCATGAAATTATATTGAGGAAGGCAGAAGCCAATCAGGCCCTGGGTCAGCTTTGTGGTCTTTTAGGGAGAATTAATCCTCATTGCCGGGAAAAGGGGAAATCTTGGTCCTGCTCCAACAGGTTTACCTCCATCATCTCATTTGATTCTCTCAATAACTCTAGGAGGTAAAGGCTGCTGGTATTATCATCTCTGTTTCATAAATGAGGCTGGTGAGGTGGGGAGAGGGTGGATGTCTCTTCCCTACATCCTGATGTAGCTAGCAATGGGTGAGTCGGGGTCTTTCCTCAGTCTCTTGGCTTTTCGTCAAATGCTCTGTCTCCTCACTCTAATGACCCAAGCAATCCCCATCTTGAAGGTTCCCTGTGTCCCAGATGATCCCAATCCAGTCTGATACAATACTTTCAGATAAAACATAAGCCCCACTTCTTCTGGTTCCTGGAGAAACCCCAACTCTGGGCTCTGGGCATTTTTCCTGATTACCCCCCATGCCTGGAATGTTCTCCCTCCTCATCTCTGCCTCCTGGCTTCAGTTCTTAATGAAAATCCCATCTTCTACAGGAAGCCTTTCCCAACGCTTCTTCATTTTAGTGATTTTTCCTCTGTTGATCGTCTCTCATTTATCCTATAAATCACTTATTTGTATATAATTGTCTGCATGCTGTCTTCGCCACTAGATTGTGAGCTTCTTGAGGAGTTCTTTTATCTTTCTTTGTATCCCAGTAATTAACATAGGGTCCAGCACATAGTAGACATTTAGAAATGTTTACTGAGTGACTGACTGATGTTTTCCAGGTAGAGTCCCCTGCTAAGTCTAGCTCTTCCTCATCTCCTCTGTCTCATCTCCTTTATTCTTCAATATCAATGGTTCAGCACTGTACTGTGCCTATGATTGAGACTGATTCCACATTATCCCATGTCATTCCATGTTTTTGAGCATGAGATTTTTCTTTTAACCTAAATGAAATCTCCTTGTGGGCTGAGGTCATACTTTCTTATATCTCTATCATAAACAGGGCCTAGAGCAGGTATAGGCAGTCTCCTCTTTCATGGTGGGAGCTGTATAGTCAGATAGTCTGGCTTGGAGTCCTGACTCTGACTAAGATTTGCTAGTCTAAGTGTCTCATGAGCTTACATATTATTGTTGACTTGCACATAAATTGGACTTAAGTGAGACAGAGCTGCACAAAGTCATCAGCTTCACTCTCTCCCCCAGTCATCGAAATCCAGTGGTGGAACAAAAGTCAAAAGGACTGGCCATGGCCCAGGATGTAGTAGATGACCATGGTATCCTTGACTTCTGACCAAGCTCTAAGTGTTCCTCAGCTCTTGCATCAGCTGCCTTCATGACCGTTGGAACAAATTGTTCTCATCCTACCATTCCATTGGGGGAAGTCTTCCTTTTCTAGCTCTTCCTAAGCTAGCTCAGTGCCAGGCAAACATTCAAGCTCTTAATACACATTTGTTGTTTGATTGGTTGATTAATTTTCTTATTTTCTCTACTAGAATATAAACTATTTGAGGTAAGGGCCACTAAGTCCCTCAGCTCACATATAGATGCACCAGGGAGATGAGGAGGTGATCAAGGACCCAACTGTTGTTGATCTTGGAACATGAAGTCATTACCCCTTGAGCTTTTCTGTGTTAGAGAATCTGTGAATCTCAGAGTTGGAAGGGACCTTGGAGGTCACTCCTTTGGACCCATCACTGTACAAAGTTCTGAATAAGTAGTTAGCTTTCACTGTTAATGAAATCAGAGATAACTGATTTCACTTGAGGAGGTCATGTTTTCTTCTGTTTTATACTTAAAAGGAATTGAAACTTCCATCAACAGAGCCTTCTGGTGGGAGTACTTCTTCTACTGACACAGAACCCATGATCATGAGAACTTTGTCTCATTCTTTGATACTTTTGTTCTAGTAAGTCCTCTCCCTTCCCCAAGGGATTAGCTTTAGCCTTTCAGAGTTCAGAACTGCTGCACTCAGGTGACCCGACAGTCTCAGCCTCCCCAGGGGTAATGACGATTACAGACATGCATCACCACACCTAACCCAATCCTTGGAGCAATATTGTTCTGCTATGAAATCTTTCCTTCCTTCCTTCCTTCCTTCCTTCCTTCCTTCCTTCCTTCCTTCCTTCCTTCCTTCCTTCCTTCCTTCCTTCCTTCCTTCCTTCCTTCCTTCCTTTTTCTCTCTCCCCACTCTCTCTCTCTCCCTCTATTTCTCCCTCCTCCTTGTTTTTCTCTCTCCCTCCCTCCCTCTCTGTCTGTCTCTCTTGCCATCTTTCCACAACAATCATCTCTATAAGAACAGGAGAACGCGCTAGCTACCTTTCTTCCCATATCAAGTTGCTGCCTGTCATCAGCCCCAGTGAGACAGAGACTGGAGGAAACTTTCCTAGCACAATTGGCAACAGCTTTGGTCATCTTGTTCACACAGCTCTGCTGACTCAACTTCCTTGAGATGAAAACAATCACCTGTATAACTTTCTCACCTCTGTGGTCTTCACTTTCCTTATTTGTGAAATGATCATGGTTCCATCTAGCTCTAACGGATATTATGAGGAAATTTTATGTGAATGTGAGCTCTTACTGTGTTTATCATCAACCAGCCTCTCCTGACAATGAGATTTAACAGGGTTATTTTATTGCCAATTGGAATAATACCATTGGGAAGATGATATTACCACATTTTGATTCTGGTTAAGGGCCTCTAATGACAATTGAACAGTTTCTTTTGATGTGCACACTTCCATCTTGCTGTTTGGCTAACACACAACTGAAGCACTGGTTCATCATTGCCTTTCATTCTCGAAGAGGACCAAAATGGCATCACTGTGCCTGTGGTTGATTAGACCAATACAAGCTTGGAAGGCTCCACCACAGGTCAGGCACAAATAGTCCATATGAACATTTGGAGTGGAGATGTCTTTAAATTTGCACATTTCATGTCTCTTTTGAGCTATTTCAATTCTGCTTTGCTCATAGAGCACAGTGCCTTCTTTGATGAGGGCATGCCTCTCTAGGCAGTCCTGTGTCAGCATCTCCCATGTCTCAAAATTAATCCCAAAGTTCTTCAGAGAGACCTTGAGACCTCCTAACCTTTTGACTTCCATGTGAGTGCTTGCCTTGTGGTAGTTTTCCACAAAATAGTGTTTTTGGCAAGTAGACATTTTGCATTAGAACAACATGGACAGTTCATTGGAGTTGCGCTGTCTGAAGCATAATTTGAAAGCTTGGCAGTTCAGTGTGAGAAAGGACCTCAGTGTCTGGTACCTTATCTTGCCAGGGGATCTTCAGAATCTTCTTCAGACAATTTGGATGGAAGTGATTCAGTTTCCTGGCATGGTTCTGGTAGACTGTCCAGGTTTCATAGGCAGACAACAATGAGGTCAGCACAGCAACTCTGTAGACCTTCAGTTTGGTAGTCAGTCTAATAACTCTTTTCTCCCATACTTTCCTTCAGAGCCTCCCAAACACTGAGCTAGCTCTGGCAATGCCTGTGTCAACCTCATGTTCTATGTGTACATCCCCAGAAAATATACTGCCAAGGTAAGTGAACTTATCTATATAATTAAAAATTTCTCCATTTGTTGTAACTGATGGTTCTGTGTATAGATGGTATAGTGCTGGCTGGTTTTCTTGGTGTTAATTATCAGACCAAAGTTACTCTAAGCAGCAGAGAATTGGTCCATACTTTGTTGCATCTCAACATCAGAGGCTACACTGAGTGTATAATCGTTTGCATGCAAAAAGTCATGCACCAACTCTCCCTCCACTTCTGTTTTGTTTTGACTTGCAGCCTTTTCAAGTTGATGAATTTACCATTAATGGGGTAGCTGACTTTGGTGCTGAAGGCATGTGATAGAATGACTGAAAACATTATGCTAAAATGGGAGCAAGCACATAGCTCTGTTTCATTCCACTGGTGACTTGGAAAGTGTGAGATTATTGTCCATTATTCAGAGCCCAGGCAAAAATATGCTGTCATGAAACTGATGTGCCACACTGATGAACTTTTCTAGGCAACCAGATTTTGACATAGTTTTCCACAAGTCCTCATGACTGACAGTATCAGAGGTCACGGTCAGATCTACAAACATTGCGTACAGACCTCTGTTCTGCTCCCGACATTTCTCCTGGAGTTGTTGGGCAGCAAACTGTTCCTCAGCCCTTTCTGAAGCCACACTGGTTCTCCGGTAGACGGCCATCTTCCAGGTGAAGGATTAGCCTAGTAAGGAGGACTCTGGCAAGAATCTCCCTGGCAATGACTAGGAGAGACACCCCTCTGTGATTGTTGCAGGACTACCTATTTTTTTTATCTTTATAGAGATGAATAATGGAGACACCCTTGAACTCCTGGGGGATAGATAGCCTCCTCTTGCCATATAACCTGGAAAATCTCAGTCAGGTTTTGTATGAGGAGTGGTCCCCCTGCCTTGGCTGTTGCCCATGCTGCAACTTCTTGGAGTCACAGGTGAGAATTGAGTGAATCAGGAGGTACCAAAGGTGGATGAGTAGTCCTAAAAAGGGCTCAGCAGCCCTCACATCAGAGCTATATGCTAGTCTTCTCTGAACAAACCCTGTACCCTTAAACATTACACAAACCTAAAGATATTTCCCAAGAGACTAACGTGATTTCTATCTATAAGATGTTGGAGTTGGCCCTTCCTACCTCTCTAATCCCTTTCCTTTTTTATTCAGAGTGGAAGAATATTGAGGAAAGGAAATCATTACCATATGGTAATATTTTTCTCAATGTAGCTTTTTGAAAAAATGCATATTTTCCATTCCTTTTTACATGGATACAGACTATTTCTCTGGACACCAAGTATGACAAATTCCTGGATTCATGTGGAACACATTAAAATAACTTTTCCTAACATAAGTTTACCTTACAGCATAGCCAAATACCACTGCCACCCACTTCATTTCCAATTTGGTATAGTCAGTGAATCAGTCAATAAACATTTATTAGCACCTACTATGTGTCAGGCACTGGGCTAAGCCCTGGGGATACAGAAAAAGGTCCAAGACAATCCCTGTCCTCAAGGAGCTCCCACTCATGCATGTATGTATACATACATATACATACACATATATATATGTATATATGTAAAATTATACATGAACATACAGCTGTTTGTGTGTAATGGTAACCATCTCTAGGGGGGGAAGGGAAGAAAAAAACTGCATGATAATTTTGTTTTATATCTGAAAGAAATAGCAAGTTGTACATGGCAGATTTGCAGTTTCATGTGCCATCACCTTTTTTATTGTATTATGTGATGGAGATGCTGTTTTATTCCACAAATTACAAATAAAATAAAATCAGACAGACACTCCCAAACTGTCCCTTCCCTAGAGGGGCTAACATTCTACCGGAAGGCTACAGTGCAGACACAGGGAAGTGAACAGAGACATTCCAGGGTGGAAGGAAGCACTAACCACTGAGGACATCAAAAGGGTATCTACAGAGGAGCTAACACAGAGCTGAATCTTGAAGGCGTCTTGGGGGACCTAAGAGCTGGAGGTGAAGAAAGAAAACATTCCAGACATGGAAGGAAGTTTGTGTAAGGTCAGTAAGGTGGGAAACGGAACTGAGGTTTTAGAGTAGACATGTTGACTTGTGCTCCCAGCTATAATTCTTGCCTCTTACCTTCCTTCCCAACTTCTTAGGAGCCATTTTTCTTCTTCCTCATGGAACTTTTGGAGCACAGGATGTCCAAAAAGTCTTAGTGCTGTCTGGGCTTAAAAGTGCATGAAGACTCATGGAACACACTGGTTCAGAATGCGAGTCATTCACTGATGCTGTGGGTGATGGGCATAGGTCTGCTGGGAAACACATGCTAAGCCAGGGCCAGTTTCTGTCTTGGTCATTTTCTTTCCAACTTAATCCAATAAGAGAGAGAAGATAGAGATACCGTTACCTCTAATACTAACTAGATTAAATGTTTAAGGGAAAGCCAAAGGGTGATGAAGCTCAGATATAAGGGCAAACACATGCATATATGGGCATAGATAAGTGAGGTAGATAGTAATTTTGTTGTCATCATCGTGGTTTCTGATCTGACTTTAAATCATAACTTTGAAAATTAAAATTATTTTTAATTAAAATTTTAAAATGTCATTTTTAAAAACTAAGTTAATTTTTAAAAAGTGAGTCAATTTAGAAATTTTTAAAAAGTGGATCTTTGGTTTTATTGGAGTGGGCAGTGCCTGGTAAAAAGGTGCAGATGGACACCTTCACCACAAATTATAGTCTTGGAGTTTTATGTAAGTGAAGGAGAGGTTGAGACTTGTCCAGGCTTTCCATGTTGAAGAGAATGCTAGATCGATACCCAGAAAGACCTGAGTTCAAATTCTGCTTCCGACACTTAATTTGACCTTTTGCAAGTCACTTACTCTTTATGCCTTACAGAATGGAGATAACACCAGCTGCCTCCCAATCACCTTCCAGATAACAATTGTTTTCCTCTCAGGGTTTTTGTGAGGATCAAATGAGATAGTATTTGTAGATATCAACAAAATTTCTACTGTCAGTCAGAGGTAGGATTTGAACACAGGTTTTCCTGAATTCAAGGTCAGCTCCTATATATGATGTTCCATGACCTCTAAATAATCTCATAGGATTCTAGGTTGTTAGAGCTGGGAAGGAGCTGAGGACAAAAGTCGGCAAACTACAGCCCTCAGGCTGAATCCAGCAAGTGCTCTGCTTTTGTGTGGCTGGGGAATTAAGAATTGTTTTTATATGTTTAAATGGAAGGAGAAGGAGGGGAAGAAGGAGGAGGAGGAGGAGGAAACAGAAGAGGTAGCAGCAGTAGTAGTGCAGGAGGAGGAGGAGGAGGGAGAAGTAGCAGAAATAGAAGAAGAAGAAGAAGGAGGAGGAGGAGGAGGAGGTGGGGGAAGGGGAAGGGGAAAGGGAAGAGGAAGGGGAAGGGGAAGAGGAAGAGGAAGAGGAAGAGGAAGAGGAAGAAGAAGAAGAAGAGGAGGAGGAGGAGGAGGAGGAGAAGGAGAAGCAGCAGGAGGAGGAGAAGCAGAAAAGAGAGAAGAAAACAATGATTTCTTGCCATGTGAAAATTATATGAACAAGAAAGTTCTTAGAAAAGTTTTTTAAAAGTCACAGTATTTATATCCTACCCAAATTCAGTTGTATTGTGCATTATGTTGTGTTCCCGGGGCATGTAGAGATCTATTGTGTTTCTGTCACAGAATAACAGAAGGGGAGAGACAATGAGAAGTAGCCCTTGGTAGTGAGCCTCTGAGCTTAGTTCTAGACTAGTGTCTGGCAGCTCCTGGCTGTGTAACCCCCAGGCACTCACTAACTAAGCTCAGGGTCCTCTTTAAGACTAGACATGTCAGTGAGGGTGCAAATCTCCATTGGTGGAGGAAATTTACTTGCTGAGAGTTCTAGCTACCACTGAAATTACTGATCCAGTCCAACCCCTAGCCCTGTCCCCTAAAACAACAACCAAGCAAGAAACCAAACAAAAAGAAAAACAACCTCAAAACTAGAGAGGGCACATGAAATGAGACTGGCATAGGCATCCTACTCTCTTATTTATTTATATTTGTGAAGAATGTTATGAATTTTAAGAGTTCTAGAATAATTTATTTGTTCTAGAATAAATACTCAAAATTGATCATCATAGCATTCAGAGTACTAGAACTAGAGTGAATTAGTTAACAAGCATTTATTGAGCCCTTACTGTGTCCCAGTCCCTGTGCTAAGTGCTTAGGCTACAAAGAAAGGCAAAAATAATCTTGTAAAGGAGTTTACATTCTGATGGGGAGTTACATGAACATAATCATCCATGTCTGCACACACACACACACACACACACACACATGCATTCCTGCCTTTCTTTCTTCCTTCTTTCCTTGTCTATTCATTACACCATGTTGCCTTCCATCATTAAGTTGAAACCTATATAAGCACTTTTATCTAAAAACCACAACCACTATATATTCTTTGAATATATGAGCTCTTTGATGACAGGAGGAGTCTCACTTTTATATTTGTATCTCTAATGCCTAACACATTTCTTGGTGTGTAGCAGTAGCTATGTTGATGGGCTAATTGATTCAAAGATTTCTGCTTAAACATGAACATATTTGAATGTACAACTTGAAGAAGAATCCTTGTGCTCAGCAAAAGCCTAAATATAGATTGAGTTACATGTGTGAACAATTCACAATCAAAAATTCATCTTTCAAACTCACCTGAGTGATTAGCATGATTAAAGTGTAATTTCATTTCTCCCATAGTTTAAGGGTGTCTAATGATTTCATAGTTGTTTCCTGATGGAAGAAAACTTATTTCAGCACAAACACATTCTCCTCTCCTCCCCTCCCCTCCCCTCCTCTTCCCTCTCTTCCCTTCCCCTCCCCTCCTTTCACCTCCCCTCCCCTAATGTCCTGACATGGAAAGAAAGCACATGAAAGGTAACTGAAAGGTAGATGGTGGTGTTGGAGTTCTAGGGCATGATGGCAAAGTGCAGAGAGTCAGATGGAGAGCTGAGATAGGAATGAAAGCTTGTTGGTTTGAACCCTTCCAAACTAGAGGTCCCAGAAAGAGCTCTCCAATGAGTGAAGGTAGCCACAAGGATGTTCTGGGTAAGAATGACGCAGGTGTCTTGGGAAATTCCAGGGTGAGAAGGCAGCTGAGGCATGGTGGAGAAGCCTGGAGACTGAGAATCAAAGCTTGGAGAGGAATGAAGTTGTGAGTCAACCAAGCCTGGATAGAGTGATGGGACTGTGGAAGAAATGAGACTGTGTGCATGATTTGTGAGTATGGCTGGTTAGGGATCCCTCTGACAGCTTTGTGTGTGCCAATTTCAAGCAGTTTGTAGATATACAGGTAAATCCAGATGGGTGCTTCGTGTATGTGAGGTGTGTGTGAAGATCCCAGGGGAAGGAAATGAGAGAGAGGTTTTGTTCTAGGGTTAACTAGTTTAGGAAGCATCCAGAGAGTGTAGGGTTAAGGAAATACATAGATGCTGGCACTGCCTGCCCCTCACCCCTACCTGTACAACACTGGGTTCTAGGACTGGCAAGCCCTGTCCAATATAGTGCTCAGTTGCCTGTGCATGTGACTGGGAGGTGGCAGGATAGTAAAGGAAGTTTTATATACAGAGCCTCAGAATGTGAGTATGAGTGAATCTATGACAATTGCTTGCCCTGTCTTGGCCTTGATTTCCTCTTTTGGAAATGGGATAACTGAACAAGGAGTTGGAAACAAGGTAAATGTTCACTCTTTTTGGAATATCCAAAAAAGTCATGGTTCATGAATACAATAGACTATTATGTGGAATGAGGCTTATAATGCCTGTGGAGAAGAACGGGAAGACTTATATGAACTGATGCAAAATAAAATCAGCAGAAAAGGAAAACAATAAACAGAAGGAGAACATAGTACCTGGAAAGAATGAAACTGTGGGACCTTAACCAATGCCTGTTTATTGATTCAATGACAAAACAAGCCAAACTAAAAGCTACAAAATTCTAAGGACCAACTTGGTCAGAGAGTAGAAGTAAGAAAAGTGACGCTTCCCCCAACTTCTCTTGGCAGAAGTGAAGGACCATGAGTGTGGAGTATTGCAGGCTGTCAGAATGCTTTGTTGTATTTGCTAGTTTTGCTGAATTTCTTTTTCATTCAGTAAACTAGGTTTTTTTTTAAGCCTCCACTATTTGACAGGCCTTGGGCTAAGCATTTTTCTCCTCTTTTAAAATCTTTGTTATAAGGGATCTATAGCACTCCCCCTGCCCCACTTCCTCAGAGATGATTGCTGCTCCCAGGCTCTCAAAGACCAACCAACCTCCTATATATGAGTACAAATATATTTTTAAAAGTAGTCAGACTTGATCATCTTCAAAGTCTCTTCTTTCTATGGCATGAATTCTCCTAATATCCTAAGCTCTGGCCCAGCTCTGACACCTGAATTTTATGTTCTAAAGGTCATTCCACCTTTACATTCTTTATTTTATGTCCTAAGGTTTCCCCAGCCCTGACATTGACTCTTCTGTGTTTGAAGGTCACTTGCAGACTTGACATTCTGCCTTTTGTGTTCTTAGGTCCTTCCTAGCTCTGACACTGTGTGGCTTGCTACCAAACACTAAAAAGGACTTTCAAATACAAGCATGAATCATCGTATATGACACTACTCTTGCCATTTGAGTATTAGCTACAGTGACACAGATCAGCAGGATTGATGCTTCCAAATGAGCCATTTGGGTGCAAATAACTCTAAAACACATGCAGATGACTTGGCTACTCTGCCCAGGGAATATGGTCAGGGAGGAAATAAGGTGCAACATAATGCCATGGGAAGGAAAATTGGTCCCTTTCATTAAAGCCCATTTATATTGGTGAGTGAGTGCTTTGGGAAGGCCTGAATGGCCTGGGAGAGCTAATGCACCTCCACACCTAGAGTAGACGCCTGCCTTCCCATCCAAAATTACCTGAGAAGTGAAAGACTTTGAAGCCTCCTTCTAAAGGCAGTGCCATTAGGCACCTCTGTGGTAATGACCCTCTCAAATGACTCCCATTGTCATAGACTTTTATCTCCAAAAAGGGATTGGGACTTTCAGAAGTCAGGAAAATTTTATCTTTCAAATAAAAAAATAAGTTTTAAGAAACTTGAATAAGACTGTGAAGTTTTGATGAGACTCAGAAACTCAGTGGCCTCTGAATATAGGACATCTTCCTGAAGGAAAGGACCTTGAAACAGAAATATACCACACAGATGTATGTGCGTGTATATATGTATATTATTACATGTTTATGTAAGACAGATAAACATAGCACACAGGAGGGCTGCTAGCATAGGTTCACTCTTGATTTGGTCAGACAGGAAAGACACTAATAAGGGACTGATAATCTTTATTTTAGTCTAGTTTTCTCGGAAGAGGTTGCTGATAATGAGAGCACACACTCATGCAACATTCCCTAATTACCCTTCTCAAAGGAGCTGATGAGAAGGGGGGGTAACTACCCCTACATCTGGAAGGGGTGAATCAAGACAGGCTCAACTTATGCATTCCCTAAATCCCCTCAGGCCTCAATGAGGGTCAGTTGAGGCACACACAGCATTTGTGCACTGAACCCTAAGGTACCCCATTCACTGCCTAGTGACCACCTGCTTTATAGGGCATCAGACAAAGAAGGCATATTGCCAGCAATAGCCTCACAAGTTTACATCACCCCATCCCTGTATCTCACTGAACAGCCTCAGTGGATGTTTGTATTATTTACCATTATATAACTCTGTGCAAGCGTGGTAGAAATGTTTTGAACTACAACTGTGGGAACTCATATCTAGTACCAGAGAACAGGGGATTGTCATGGTTATGAATCCTGTGAAACTGAACTCTAAGAAATAATAAGAAAAGTTCACTTTACATATGCTAAAATTCACCTTACTTACACTAAAATTCACCTTACATACAGTTTATATATCATATCATATCATGTCATATATGAGAAGTCCCAAAGGGAGGGTGCAGCTAGGTGGTGCTGCAGTGGATAGAGCATTGGGTTTGGAATCAGGAAGACTCATATTCTTGAGTTCAAATCTGGCTTCAGACACTGTAAGAACAAGCAAAGTGGGATTTTTTTGTTTTCTTTTTGGGGTTCAGTTTTCCAGGCTCATTGAAAGCATCTGAAGGATTGATCTCCTTTGAACCCTGCTGGTTCACAACTGTGCTGAGTCATGTAGGTTTTATGCCTACTGGCTCTGAGCCAATCAGGAGCTGAGTCTTTATTATATATTCTGGGAGCTTGGTGTTTTGCTTTGGGGGTCCACTTATGAGAAGGACCTTTTGATTCCTTGGATGGGACTCTCTGTAGCCCTTTGTTAAGAGAGCCCTGCCTCTCACTATTAAGATGTTGTTGGTGCTTCCCCATCTGGTAGTCTACGTACGTGGTTGCATTACTTTGTCAGGTGTTTGGAGTCCTGTCTGTTGAATCTCTGTGCTAATTTCTCTATGTTTTTCTGGCTGTATTTTCTTTGTTTGTATTTTCTCCATGTGCAGGGTGTTGACCTTCCCCTGAACTAGTGAATGATTTATATATGTTAGAAAAGTGGATCAAAGAACCTGTGCTAGCAGCCCATCTGTGTGCTAGGGTGTTTGTTAATACAGACACTTACTAGCTGTGTGACCCTGGACAAGTCACTTGACCCTGTTTGCCTCAGTTTCCTCATCTGTAAAATGAGCTGCAGAAGAAAAGCACAAACCACTCTAGCATCATTGTCAAAAAAACCTCAAATGAGGTCACAAAGAGTCAGACATAACTGAAATGATAGAAGAAGATGATGAAGAGGAAGGAGGAGGAGGAGGAGGATAAGGAGGAGAAGAAGGAGAAGAAGAAGAAGAAGGAGAAGAAGAAGAGGAAGAAGAAGAAGAAAAGAAGAAGAAGAAAAGAAGAAGAAGAAGGAGAAGAAGAAGAAGAAGAAGAAGGAGAAGGAGAAGAAGAAGGAGGAGGAGGAGGAAGAGGAGGAGAAGGAGGAGGAAGGGGAGGAGAAAGAGAAGAAGGTCTAAGCATTCATTAAGTACCCAATATGTGTGAGGTACTGTGATAAATGTCAAAGATACAAAGAAAATAGGAGACAGTCCCTGCTCTCAAGGACCTCCCAGTCTAGTGGAGTGATAATAAGAAAAGGCTCCACGGAGATGCAGCCCTTGTGCTAGGATATGAATGAAACTAGGACTTCTAAGAGGGAGCCCTGTGGAAGGAAGGCATCCCGATTTTGGGGCACAGAGGTGTAAAGCCATGGAAGTGACTGCCACATGGACGGAACAGTAACTAGGTTGTCTGGCTTAAATGAAGGTACTTAAAGGGAAATAAAAAGCAGCAAGCGATTATGGAGGGCTTAAAATGTTGAATAAAGGAATGTGCATTTTGTCCTAAAGGCAATGGGGAGCTACTGAAGTCTCTTGAGCAGAAACATGATGCAGTCAGACCCACACTTTAGGAATATCAATAGGATGACTGTATGGAGGGTGTATTGAGAAGGAGGCTCACCAGAAGAATGTTGCAGCGGTCTAGACGCTTGGTGGTGAGACCCTGAGCTAGGGCACCGTAGTCTTCCCACTGCCCTTTGGGCATAATCTTTTTTTTGTTTTGTCCATCTGTCTAAAAGGAATGATGGTGTCTCTAGCTTCTGTTCTACATGGATTCCCTAGGCCTAGCCCTAAGCAGGCATTCTTAAGCTTTATTGTGTTACAGATCTCTTGGACAGTCTGCTGAAGCCTATGGAACACTTCTTAGAAGAATGTTTTTAAACACATAAAATCAAATACTTTGGATTACAAAGGAAACATTATATTGAAATGAAAAGTATTAAAAAAACACAAGTTCACAGATCCTGGTTAAAATCCTTCATTGTAGAGCATATAGCTAATCATTAAAAGTACCTTTAAGAGACTTTAATTTGAGAGACAGTGTAGTATAATTGTGAGAGGGTCAGAACTCAAGTTGAGACCTCAGGGTTCATATTTTGCCTCTAATACTTACAAGCTGTAAGACTATGGGAAAATCCTTTAACCTCTATGAGCCCTAATTTATTCATCTGAAAAATAATGAAAACTATAATATTGGAAGTATTCACCACATAGGATAGTTGTGAGCCCCCAAAGAGATGTATGCAAAGCCATTCACACACTTTATACTGATATGTACATGTCATTATTTTTCTTTCCCATCCAGCAAGTCCTAGGGTTAATTAAACAGAGGATCTGGGAGAGGATTCTGGGAAGTTGGCAGAGTAGGTCAGAAACTTTCAAGCTCTCAAGATTTTCCTCCACAAAAGAGATAAAAATAGCTCCTTTGGGTAAACATAGAGCTGTGAAAATAAATAAGAGTGGGGGCAGGACAGGGGTTCTCTTGGGACAATTGAAGACCTGAAGAAAAATCCTAGTACCAGATTTCCTCCCTTTGAAGAGTTAATACCTCTAGGCTAGATCTGCTTAAATACCAAGCAGCAAACCCTGGGATTAGGTGGGTAGGGAGGCTACTCTGCCACAGGAACTTTTACCCCCAGGACAGTGAGGGGAGTTCTGATCTGGGAAAAATCTAGGGAACCTCTGCTGACAAGCAAGGCCAGACCCCAGGAGAGTGGTGGGAGAGAGAAGGAATTAGCACACATTCTGTGAGTGCAGAAGCTGCTGGGCTGGATGTTTCCAGTTATGGGCATTTACAGGGGGCTGGAGGTTTGGTCTGAGTCACAAGAGAGAACTGAAGAGGCTCAGAAACCAGAGCCACCCCACTCCCCCCATGCTCCAGGACTAGAGGTGATTATAAAAACTCAATTATTGCAAAAAACACACAGTCAAAGGAGAAAGAGTCCAAACACAGAGAGCTACTGTGGGAATAGAGAAGACTGGGGCTTGTCTTCAGAAGAGGATACTGAAGCAGAGAAACCCTCTTCTTCCCCAAAGAGTAATGTTAAGTGGTCTCCTGCCCCAAAAGAGTTCATTGAAGAACTTCAAAAAGAATTTAAAATCAAATGAGAGATTGAGGAAATATTTAAAAAGAAAAAATAAGAATAATACAAGAAAGACAAGAAGATTATGACAAGAAAGTCAACCAATTAGAAAAGGAGATCCAGACTCTTAAGGAAGAAAATGACACCTTGAAAATCAGAATTGAGCAAGGGGAAGCCAATGAAGTTATAAGATATGAAGAAATTAAAAAAAAACCCAAAATATAAAGAATGAAAAGAATAATAGAGAATGTGAAACATCTCATAAAACAACAGATCTAGAGAACAAATAAAGAAAAGAAAACATAAGAATAATTAGACTACCTGAAAATTCTGATCAAAAAAAGAATCTTGATATAATAATACAAGAAATAATTAAATAAAATTGTCCTGAAGCATTAGAACAAGAGGGCAAAGAAGAAATAGAAAAAAATCCACTGATTACCACTTGAAAGAGGTCACAGGAATATTATAGCTAAATTCTGAAACCTCCAGATCAAAGACAAAATATTACAAGCAACAAGAAAAAAACCAATTTACATATGATAGTACCACATTTAGAATTGCATAAGACCTAGTGTTGGTGACACTAAAAGACTGCAGGTCTTGGAACACTATATGTTGAAGAACAAAAGAACTGGACCTCTGGCCAAAAATATCATATCCAGCAAAGCTAAGCATAATTTTGAATAAAAAAATGGACATTTGATCAACTGTCAGACTTTCAGGACTCTGTTAAAAAATATCCTAAACTCAATAGAAGATTTGAGAGAAATGTGTGTGTGTGTATTTGTCCTTCATTGCCAAAGAAGACCATGCCATCAGAGAAATGATGAGATGACTTGCACTTGACTTTGTTTTTTGAGTGAGGGAGGGCTGTGCAGGTCACCAGCCTCACTTCTCCTCTAGAGCCATCTGAATCCAGAGAAATATAAGGTACATACCAATAACCAATTGCAAGGGGCTGAATAAGGATAGAATATTTTCCTTTTATGTATGGAAAGTGTAAAACTTATATCTAAGATTGTTACTAGTAATTAGGTAGCTTATAAGCAAGATTGGGTATAAGAAAGACCTGAGTATGATATGACTTTAAAACCACTCAAGAACAACTAAAAGGGTAATTATCTTACACAAATGAGGTGCAAGAGGAAGAACAAATACAGAGGAATTAGATGGGGGAGGGAAGTTATTAGTTCTGTCTATGTCCATTGGGAATGAGTTTAAGAAGGCAAAATACATATGTATCTAGAAGAGTATACAAGTATTCTAAATTTAAAAAGAAATAAAACTAAGTAGCTAGGGAAGGGGGAGAGGATAAAGAGAGATGTTTAGAGGGGAGGGTGAGGGGATAGTTTAAAAGGGAGATATAGAAGGGTCTTTAAATTTAGGGGAATGGGAGGGATTGTTGGAGTCGGGGTAGGTCAAGTAATAGGAGGACAAGGTAGAAGGTAGAAGTAAAGTAGAGGACTTAGGAAAAATTGGAAAAAGAGATATGCACAAACATAAAAACAAGATTAGGGAGTAGAATCTCTTAGGGAAAGTATATGTTTATATATGTATGTATGTATGTATATATGTATGCATGTGTATATATCAATACCTGTGTATAAATATAGCCATGCTCAGTTGTAGCCTTGGAGTGGTGGGTAAGGTTGAACAAGGGGGAAAAAAGAACAAAGTAAGAAGTATACAGTGGAAAACAAAAGAAAACCTACGAGGAAACAAAAAAAAGATGGAGAGCTCTCAACAGAACACACAGTATTTACTATATAGGCTTTCCTGAAAGAAGTTATTGTTATGCATTTTGAATCCTCTCCTATGTTCTGCTGTCCACATGACTTTTTTTTTTAATTGTCTAGTTTTATATTTAAGATTAGTATTCAAGTTTTCAATGTTTCCTTTTCTTTCCTTATTATGTATTTAAGTTTTAGTATATGTCTAAAATAAAAAAAATAAAAAAGAGGATCTGGTGTTATTCCACCTAATGTAACAAACTGTAAATGCTGGAGATTCTGCTTCTGCGCATCTGGAGGATAATGAATTTAGTACTTTGTGCATCTAGATATGCTCTGATCTTCAATTTCTTAATTTATGAAAAGAAAATAACAATTATCTGTAACCTACCTATGTCACATTCTTTTTAAAAAATATTATTTCTCTATTTTGAACATTCTCTGCTCACCTAGGAGTGGGGAGTCACTATCCCAAGCTTCAGGCTATTGCTTTCAGAGCTAGTTCTGGGGGTCTCTAAGCTTTTGCTTCTGAGATGGTATGATACTGAAATTGAAAAGGTCACTGCCCCCTTGGTCTACACTCTGGTATTTATGTAGGAAAAACCCCTTGTCCCCTGCAGCCACAAGTGGCAGTGCTCCTCTCTGCCTTGGCACTGTGACCCAGAACTATGCATGGGAGTAAAGTTACCTATTAATACCAGCTGAATCTAGTACCAGCAAAGTGTCCCCTGGAATCTTTTCCTGCCCAGTTGTCTGACTTCTTTACAGGCTGTAGTCTGAGAGCTTCCAAAATTGCTGCTACTATGGCTGTGTTGGTGACCATGAAGGTCCCTCACTTGTGGTCCTGTTGTGCTCTGAGCCTTTGCCCATCCTGGTGTGGTCGCCCTCTCCTGCAGACCTCATAAATTGTCCTGGTTGGAAAAATGACTTTCCCCCTGAATTTTTGTTGACTCTGCTTCTCCAAAACTTGATTTGAAGCATTATTTTAAAATTTAGAGGGGAGTGTTTGGGAGAGTTCAGCTGGATCCAGGGCTGTATTCCACCATCTTGGATTCACTTACCACAAACTTATTCCAAGGAATAAATGGAATAGTAGTCATGGCTATTGTCATCATTAGCATTGTTGTCCTCCTTTTCTCTTTTTCTTCCTCTTCCTCTTCTTCTTTCTCCTTCTTCCTTTTTATTCCTCCTTGGGAAAATTTCACATCAATCAAATCACAACTCCAGTAAAGAAAAATATACCTGGCACATTTGGCACATTGATGTTTGTGAGGTACTTGATGTCTATCATCTTCTTTGACCTTCACAACAAGTACGTGATAAGGAAACTGAGACTGTGAGAAATCAAGTGACTTGTCCTTGGGGATCTAGCTGAAGCATTAGGGGCTGGATTGGAACCTCAGTCTTCCTGACTGCATGTCCAGTTCTACCTACTGCTCCACTATATCACCAAAGTCATCTACATTTCAGTTAGTCATGCCACATTTATTAAGCACCTACTATGTGCCAATCACTGTGCTATGTACTGGTGATACAAAGACAAAAAAAACAGTCCCTACTCTCAAAGAGCTCTCAGTCAAATGGAGGAGAGAACGTGCAATCAAGGATACGTACAATAAGATATAAATAAGATACATCGAAATTGATCCACAGAAGGAAGGCACTAAAATTAAGGGGATTGTGAAAGACTTTCTGTATATGAAAGGATTGTAGCTGGGACTTGAAGGAAGCCAGGAAAGGCAGGAGGCAGAAGAGAGGAGGTAGAACATCAGATGCATGCAGGCAGCTGATGTAAATGCCCAGAGTTGGGAAATGGAGGACCTTGTTTGAGTAACAGCAAGGAGGCTAGTGTCACTGGGTTGAATGTATGTTGGGATGTAGGGTGCAGATGAAATTAAGATTCTCATTCTTGAAGTGAGAGGGAACCACTATAGTTTGTTAAGTAGGGGATGACATGGTCAGTTCTACACTCTAGACAGATCAGTTTGATAACTGAGTGGATGGTGGGCTACAATGGAGAGAGATTTAAGACCAGCCAGCAGGTTACTGAAATAGTCCAGATGTGAGACGATAAGGCCTTTCATCAGTGGTGACTGTCAAAGGAAAGAAGGGGACATTTGCTAGATCTGTTAGGGAAATAAAATCTATAGTACCACATCACACCTATAAGATTGGCAAACATGACAGAACAAGAAAATGATAAATGCTGGAGAGGATGTGGGAGAGTTGGAACACTAATTCATTGTTGGTGGAGCTGTGAGCGCATCCAACCATTCTGGAGAGCAATTTGGAACTATGCCCAAAGGGCTACAAAAATGTGCATACCCTTTGACCCAGCAATATCGCTACTAGGACTATATCCCCAAGAGATCATAAAAATGGGAAAGGGTCCCACATGTACAAAAATATTTATAGCAGCACTCTATGTAGTTGCCAAAAACTGGAAGTCAAGGGTATGTCCATCAATTGGGGAATGGCTGAATAAATTATGGTATATGAATGTAATGGAGTACTATTGTGCCATAAGAAATGATGAACAAGAAGACTTCAGAGAGGCCTGGAAGGACTTATATGACCTGATGCTGAGTGAAAGGAGCAGAACCAGGAGAACTTTATGCACAGCAACAACCACAGTGTGTGAGAGTTTTTTCTGGTAGACTTAGATTTTTGTAATAACACAAGAACTTCTGAAAAAAAAAAAAAATCCCAATGGTGGACCTCAAGGCAAAAAGCCTTCCACACTCAGAGAGAGAAATATGGAAGTCACTCACATAATGTAGCAGATCATGTTTGTGTATGTGTATCTGTTTGTGTATCATGTTCTGATTTGTTATACGGATTCTTTCATTTATCTTAGTCTGACTACATAGCATGACGATAGTGAAAATATACTCAATAGGAAAGTATATGTAGAATCTATACAGAATTGTATGCAGTCGTGGGGAGGGAGGGAGGTAGTGGGGGGTGGGTGGGGAGGGATAAAATCGCAATTGTATGGCAGTGATTGTTAAACATTAAAAAAAATAAAAAAATTAATAAAAAAAAAATAAAATCTATAGATCTTGGCAATGGATTAGATATGGGAGCATCAAGACAGAGTGAGTAGTCAAAGATGACACCTAGATTGCAATCCTAGAAGACTAGGAGGATGGTGGTAGCCACCAAAGAAACAGGGAAGTTATAAAGAGGGGAGGGTCCGGGGAGAAATGATGAGTTAGCTCAGTTTTGGATATGTCACATTTAAGATATCTACAGGATATCCAGTTAGAGATGTCCAATAGACAGCTGGAGATGTGAGACGAGAGGTCAGCAGAGAGGGTAGAGATAGATGAGTAGATCTGAGAATCATTAGCATAGGGATGATAACTGAATCCTAAACAACTGATGAGATCACCACTAAGAGAAATAACATAGAGGGAGAAGAGAAGGGCTGAGACAGAGCCTTATGGGACATGCACAGTTAGAAGACATGATCTTGATGAGGATGCAGCAAAGGAGACTGAGGAGAAGCAGTTAGAGAGGGAGGAGGAGAATCAGGAGAGAGGGATATCCTGAAAACCTAGAGAGAGGAGAGTATCAAAGAGAAGAGGGTGACCAACAGTGTCTGTAGAGAAGCCAAGAATGAAATTGCCAATATGTTTGGTAATAGAGAAATCAGTAACTGCAAAGAGTAGTTTTGGTTGTGATGAGATTAATATTAATTATTATATTGTCTTTCTAGTCCTACGGTTCATTGAAATAGTCAACTCTTATCCTGTGGAAAATTTCAATTCAAAGATAGATCTGCAACATAACACTTTGACAGGCCATCTTTCAGCTAACCTGCATTTTCCTTAAGACCATCTTGTGGCCAACATAAGTGATGAGTGTGTATGGCACACAAGAGCTCCTGGAACTGTGGGTCAGGACCCTGGGACACAGCCTTTCTGTCTGGCAGCTAATCAATCCTGATATTACCCATTGGATGACACACAATTTCCAGTCGGGAGTAAATCTTCGCATTTTACGAGCTTGCCCTCACACCCATATTCAACAGTGCAATTTATAGACTCTGCGGCATCTTGGTTTTCCTCCCCATTAATATTTATTATCCCCAAAGTGTATTTTTCAAATGGTCTTGAAAATATTTTAAGCTCAGGTAGTGTAATTCTTAGCCATCCTTTGAGAAACAAAAATATTTCAGGTCTTCCTCACTCTTTTACAAGGCCTCAGGCAGGAATAACTGGCCTGGAAATTCAATTGGTGTTTCCTATTTCCAAGATGACTGGTCAGAAGAGATTAACATTGGAAGGAAAAATGTTAAATATCTTTTATTTTCATACACATCCATCTAGCAGTTGCAGAACTTCCTAAATACTAAGTGAATACTTAGGGGATGTAATGAGAGAAATGAACACAATAAATTCTCAGAAAACAATTTATCTGGGAGCAATGATGATTGCTTATATTTGCATCCATATTTTCAGTTTACAAAGCGCCTTTGTCTCAGGAACCAGGTTGTGATACAGAGTGGGCAGGGTCCTAGACAGAACAAGACTGCTTAGTGAGGTGGCAGCTATTTCTTCCTCTTTTATCTGTGTGAAGTCGGTTCCACCCATCCCTCCTTACTGGAACAAAGGTCAAAGTCAATAGCAAAGAAGAAAGAGAAACATAAACAGGCATAGTGCAAACATGACAGTTACAACTTGGGGTTTTTGTGTGTAACTGTACTAGGTGAAAGAGAAAATCAAAGGAGAGATAAGACCCCTCTTCCTGGTGGATGGAACAATGCCAACCATAACAGATGTAGATACTTCTTATGGTGCTTCAGTTTACAAGAGAAGGCCTCTAGATTGGAGGGAGAAGAGCAAAAATGACTGATCGGAAAATGACAGACAAGATGAATTCAAGCCTGGCCTAGGTGAACCCAACTTGGAGTGACTAAAGAATTGCTGAAGGTGAAAACTGAACCAACGTCAGCCATTTCTTAAAGACCATGGAGAATGCAAGGACTGAAGGAGTGGGAAATGATGAATTCTAGAATGGATAATTAAAATACTGACTTCTTTTTGGTGTTCTATGATCTCTGCATTCTATCATTATTCTTATACGTGTTCTCATCTACCTTAACTAACCATCCAGGAAAAGAAAAAGTGATCACAAAGAGCCAGTATGGCTTGGTCAAAACCAGGTCATGGCAGACCAAACTCATTTCCTTTCTTAATAGGATTATAAAATTGGTCAGACAGGGGAATGCTTGTATAGTTTGCTTAGGTTTTAATAAAGGATCCACTAAGATGTGTCATCTGAAGAGTACTTATAGAGGGAATTGGAAAGAGGATTAAAAAATAGATGAAAAATGGAACAGATTTATCCACATTTTTCTCATAAGTTGCTTTCATCATCAGTGATGATGGAAGCCCCATATTTGGACTCTATAACCTCATTTCTCTATATGCTATTTGTGGATGCAGAAATAGAAATAAAGAAGATATATACAAAAAGAATAATTGGACTAGTCCACATAAGCCTGACGCAGATTTGTACAGAGGAGGGTGAAGTACTGAGAATGTTGAGGAGTAAGTTCTCAAGGCACCAGAGAAAGAAGGCAATGCCAAATCATGAGAAAATCACTATAGAAAAGAGTGCACTAAGGGCGCCCTTTTCTGGTTCACCTGGCCTTAGATGGCCCCTAGGGCCCCTTCCAACTCTATATAAAATCTTCCACAATAGCCTATTTAATATTTCAATTATCTATCTATCTACCTGTCTATCATCTATCTATCTATCTATCTATCTATCTATCTATCTATCTATCTATCTATCTATCTATCTATCTATCTATATGAAGTTTTTGTTTCTTTTTTTCCTCTCACATCAAACCTAAATTTGTTTCTTTGCAACTTTCATTCATTTCTCCTTAGTCTCCCCTCTAGGACAAAATAGAATAAATCTAATTCCTTTTCTATATGACTGCTTTGCAAATACTTGAAGACAGATATCACGTCTTTGTTAAGTCTTTTCTAAACTAAACATGCCTAATACTTTTAGCCAGTTCTTAAATGGCAGGGACTTGAAGACTTTCAACACCTTGGTTTTTCTCCTTTGTACATACTATGGCTTATCAAGGTCTTCCCTTTCATTTCCTTGCAATCTCCTTGCCATCATCATGCATGTACTGACTGACCCATGTTGGCGCTTTAAAGGTAGCTACTGGCTTTTGCCCTTCTTTGCATCCTCTGTGCTTAGCACAGTGCCTGGTATGAAACAAGAATTTAATGAAGGCTTATAGACTAAATAATTTCAAGGAAAAGATCATGCTCTGTGCTTCTCTTCTAACCTTCACTGTTGCCAACATCTCTCAATAACTAATTTATTTCTTAGTATGTTTGAGTTTCACACCTTCTACATTGTGTAAATAAAAAATTCTTTCACTTTAAGACATGGGGATGGATGGGGAAATCAAAACCACATCATAAGCAGATCTTTTCCAGGAAGTGGGCATGTTTTGTTGAAGAACAGAAGGTTTAGGAGACACATGCTGTCTATTTTCCAATATTAGAGGGCTGTCTTTTGTAAGAAGAATTCAAATTTCTCTTTGACTCCAGGGAGCAAAAATGGATAGTAAATGGAAGAAGATTTGGGGAAAATACAAGGACCTGAATGGAGTCATATGACCAAAAAGATGAAGGACTAGACACTTTGATTCTCATGATCTCTTAAAACTCTTCACAATAGGGGAAAGGTCAAGATGGCAGAGTAACAGCATGGACTTTCTAGAGCATTGCCCCCAAGCCCAGTCAAATATCTATAAAAAATGGCTCTAAACAAATTCTGGAGCTGCAAAACCCACAGAATGGGAAGTATTTATCACACCACTCTGGGAGCAGAGCACAGTCCAGTGTGGGTCACAAGTGCACAAAGAGGACCTAAGTAGGCCTTGCGGGAACTGAGTCTCTCACACCTCTGTTCGTTTTCAGACTTCATGACCCCAAAATGCTGAGGACAAGTTGGAAGGTCAGTGGAAAAAGTCTGTGGGACCAGTTCAGAAGAGTCTGGCCAGTCTGGCCCCAGCCCCAGGGTGGCAGAGAAGGGAGGGGGTGGAGGAATCTGCATCAGCCACAGCAGCAGCAGGGGCAGCTGCAGTCACTATTTCTGGAGCTCTAGGCCTATAGATTGTGGGGGGATCAAGCGACTGACAGCACCTTCCCCCTCCCCTGCCACTGGAAGCAGAGAACTACCTTGACAAAGAGTTTAAAAGTCAGGTAAATGGCTGGGGAAATGAGCAAAAACAGGGAAAAGAATCAGACTATAAAATCTTACCTTGGTGACAAGGAGGAACAAAGCATGCAAACAGAAGAAAACAAAGTCAAAGCTCCTCCTTCCAAAGCCTCCAAGAAAAATATGAATTGGTCTTAGGCCAAGGAAGAGCTCAAAAAGGATTTTGAAAATCAAATAAAAGAAATAGAGCAAAAATTGGGAAGAGAAATGAGAATGATGCAAGAAAATCATGAAAAATGTGTCAACTGATTGCTAAAGGAGACCCAAACAATGCTGAAGAAAATAACACCTTAAAAAATAGAGTAACCCAAATGGCAAAAGAGATCCAAAAAACCAATGAGGAGAAGAAAACTCTAAAAAGCAGAACTGGCCAGAGGGAAAAGGAGATCAAAAAGCTCACTGAAGAAAATAATTCCTTAAAGATCAGAATGGAGCAGATGGAAGCTAATGACTTTATGAAAAATCAAGAAATTATAAAACGAAACCAAAGGAATGAAAAAATAGCAGATAATGTGAAATATCTCTTTGGAAAAACAACTGACCTGGAAAATAGATCCAGAAGAGATAATTTAAAAATGATGGGACTACCTGAAAGCCATGACCAAGAAAAGAGCCTATATATCATCTTTCATGAAATTATCAAGGAAAACTGACTTAATATGCTAGAACTGGAGGGTAAAATAAATATTAAGATAATCCACCAATCACCTCCTGAAAGAGATTACAAAGGAAGACTCCTAGGAATTTTGTAGCCAAATTCCAGAGCTCCCAGGCCAAGGAGAAAATACTGTAAGCAGTCAGAAAAAAACAATTTGAGTGTTGTGGAAATATAGTCAGGATAACACAAGACCTAGAAGTTTCTACATTAAGGGATTTCAGGGCTTGGAATATGATATTCCAGAAGTCAAAGGAGCTAGGATTAAACCAAGAATCACCTACCGAGCAAAACTGAGTATAATACTTCAGGGGGAAAAAAATGGTCATTTAATGAAATAGAGGACTTTCAAACATTCTTGATGAAAAGACCAGAGTTGAATAGAAAACCTGACTTTCAAACACAAAAATAAGAGAAGCATGTAAAAGTAAACAGGAAAGAGAAATCATAAGGAACTTACTAAAGTTGAACTGTTTACATTCCTACATGGAAAGATAATATTTGTAACTGGAGACTTTTCTCAGTATTTGGGTAGTTGGAGGGATTATATACATAGAGACAGAGAGCACAGGGTGAGTTGAATAGGAAGGGATAATATCGAAAAAGATAAAATTAAGCAGTGAGGGAAGAATATATTGGGAGGAGAAAGGGAGAAATAGAATGTGGCAAATTATCTCTCATAAAAGAGGCAAGAAAAAGCTGGAAAATAGGAGAGGTGAGAGGGAAAAAAGTGAAGCTTACTCTTATCACATTTGACTTAAGGAGGGAATAACATGCACATTCATTTCGGTATGAAAATCTATCTTACACTACAGGAAAGTAGGGGAGAAGGGGATAAGTGGGCTGTAGGGGGGATTTTAGAAGGGAAGACAAATGAGAGGAGGGGGTAATTAGAAGTAAACACTTTTGGGGAAGGACAATGTCAAAAGAGAGAATAGAATAGATGGGCAGGATAGGATGGAGGGAAATATAGTTAGATTTTTGCAACATGACTTTTATAGGTTATATAGCCTATATTGAATTTCTTGCCTTCTCAGTGGGGATGTGTAGGGAGGGAGGAAGGGAGAGAAATTGGAGCTCAAAGTTTTCAAAACAAATGTTAAAAATTGTTTTTCCATGCAACTGGGAAATAAGATATACAGGCAAAGGGATATAGAAATCCATCTTGCCCTACAAGAAAATAGAGATGGGGATAAGGGAAAGGAGAGGTGTAATAGAAGGGAAGACATATTGGGGGAAGGGGTAATCAGAATGCACGATGTCTTGAGGTGGGGGGGGAGAGATGGGCAGAAAATTTGGAACTTAAAATCTTGTGTAAATGAACACTGAAAACTAAAAATAAATAAATAATTTTAAAAAAGCCTCTTTAAAATAAGAACTATTCACAAAGATAAAGCAATTCTCACTATCTCCAGGGTCCAAGACACCGAGAATCCTAACAATGTAAAGGTCCAATGAACTTACAGTAGAGAAGGCTAATCCCTGATCCATAGTGTGCTCAATCAGATACCTCTACCCCTAATGTCCAGGGTAGGTTCTAGCCATTACAGTCTGGTAGGGCTGTAGAAGCTAATTGATAACTTGAAACAGAACTCAGTTTCGAGCTTCCCCCTTTCCCCCTGTGCTGTAGTAAAGACAAAGGCATAAGATTACTGTGACTATAGCTTGGCAGCTTTCTTCTCTGTAATAATGTTCAACCACAGTACTGAAAACAGAAGGGATTGGGACAGGACCAGCATGTGTGGTGTTCCATTACTAACACTAAGGGAAAGGGCACAGTAAACAGCTGGAGCCACTTCTGTCCCCTCAGAAGTCACTTGGGGCAGAAGTTCATGATGATGAAATGTCAATCACTCACTCCACATGGGAGAAAGCTGAGACAGCTTTGAAGTCTACACTTCAGGATAACTAGCATAAAAGGAGTCAGAAAGTGAGCAATAAGGAACAGAATGAAAAGAAAAAGACTAAAATTTACTAAAGTTTTCAGGAGTGAAAAAAAAGCCAGTTCAAGCCCTTGAGCACAAAGACAGATAAAATATCAGAGAAGATATTATTAATAATAGAGATAATGTGACCTCTAAACTTTCCAAGCAAGTCCAGACAACTATGAATAGATATTGCAAAACAATGCAAAATGAATTCATACCTGATGAAGCAAGGAACTCATGGATTCTCAGGGAAGCATGGAACCATTGCAGTACATTATTGAATAGTTTAAAAGAGAAATAAGAATTGTGGTATCAGAATTAGGGCCTGCAAAACAGAAATAATCAACAGAAAGGCAAATTTGGATCCACAGTGGCCAAACTCAAACAAAGAAAAGAGAAAGCAACTGATTAGGAATACTAACACACAGAAATGGTGGATAATCTGGAAGAAGAGAAAGGAAACACAATAATGGTTAAAGAAAACTATCTCCTTAGAAAATTACACATATTGATTCGAAAGACAGGATATGTAGAGATAGCATAAGGATTATGGGTCTCCCAGAAAAAAGCAAACAAACAAATAAACAAGAAGTCAAAACACTGAAACACTATAATGTAAGAAATGATAAGAAAACTTCCCAGAACATCTGATTACAGAAAACAAAGTACCAATTGAAAGAAACAATAGAATGCCTCCAAATAAATGAAATCAAACCAAACTAAAGTATATTGAAAATTTCATGATGTAATAGTTAAGTTTAATAATTCTAATGACAAACAACAAATTCTGCAAATGAAAAAAGCTAGTGATTTGAATATAAAGGAAATGAAATATGAAAAACATGAGACTATTCTCCACTTACCAGAAACTGCAGCAGAGAATGGAATAATATATTCCAAAGAATAAAGTGTTAAAGATACAATCCAAGGTAATGTACCTTCAAATTTGAACCTAACATTAATTGTAAAAAAAGGACATTCAGTAAAAAGCGGCACCCAAAGCATTCTTACGAAGAAAACCAAAGAGAAATTATTTTAGTTTTGGAGTCCCAAGACAAAAGAAATACAAGAAGGATAAACAAATAAAGAAACATAAAAAAAAAAGACAGAACAAGAGAATCCATAAAGAAATTTCCTTCTAAAATTGCACAAGGAGATAACAGTGAAAGCTGAAGTCAGGTATGAGAAGAGATGGTGGAGAAAATGGACTGAAATGTTATGAACCAAAAGTCACAGAATCCCATCTACAAGTGAAAAATTGTTCCCTTTGGGGTCAAATCGAAGAATGAGAAGGTGCATAAAAGGGGTTAAGAGAGGAAGAAGATAGAGGAAAATATGTTATATATCATGATCAAGTTAAAAATTAAGCAATGAAGGGAAAATAACTCCTGCATTCCCCCAGAAAGAAGAAGACCTATAGGAGAATGGGTGAAGAAGTAAATAGTAGGATTAAAACAGAGAGATAAAAAGGGTAGAAAACATTTCAGAGGTGAGAGGAAAGACTTGCTAAAGAACATTTCCACAGAGGAAGACAGATATTCCATAAATGGAGATGGAGGCCTTTCAATCAGTATAATCTCCAAGGATTCATCACTTAGTGTGACCACTCATCCTGCCTCAGGAGGAGAACCAAAGCTTCTAGGGATTGGCATCCATTAGTGTGAGAGGATCTAGACTCAGAGAGGAGACTTATTGATAAATGGGGAAATGTGATCATTTGGAGGGCAAAGAGTAGAAAAGCACAATAAGGGAAATGGGAAAATTCCTGCCATGAAGCAGCACTTCTATCTTCTTCATAAGCTTCAGGAATTGGCATTTCTAAGAGTCAGGAACAACAGGTACAGGGCACCAGGGACAAAATCTACATAGAAACTATTTAGAAGAGGGGATGCAAAAGGAGTACTTGAGAAGTTTAAATTTCAAGAAAAATGCAGACTCTAAAGAAGGAATAAGTAATATAAGATTAGTGAGTCAAAGAATAAAATTCTAGAATATAGAAAAAGTGAAGAAAAATAATGAAGAAAATAATGCAAAGATGTCTTTTAAAGGGAAGAGGTCAGAAAAATAAATAACCTGTAAAACAAGTTGAAAGGAGGAAGGGGAATTTTACTTCACTAAATAACTGAGAGGAAAAATAAGAAGCAAAGAATTAGATAACTTGATAAAGGGAAGAAAGAAACAAGAACTAACTAATTTAAACTCCAAAACTAAGGAAAAGGATATCAAATGGGGGCGGGGCACATAGGGGAAGAGAGCCAATGACAATAGAATTGACTCAAAGTGGATTAAGTTAAAATAACTGAAGAGACAAAGTACAGTTTTTACAGAAGAGGGAAAATCCCAATCAAAACCCCCCGACATTACAGACAAATATAGGAAAATAAAACCTAACACTCATAGCTTTATATATGAATGGACAAACATTTCTATAAAATTTTAAAAAAAGGATTCCAGATTGTGTAGGAAAACAAAATCCATAATCTGTAGTTTTCAAGAAATACATCTAAAAAACCCTATGTTGTAATTGCTGTTTCTCAGTCATGTCTGAGTCTTAGCGACTCCATTTGAGGTTTTCTTGGCAAAGAAACTGGAATAAAGGTTGATCATTTATTTCTCCAGCTCATTTTCCAGATGAGGGACTGAGGCAAATAGGGTTAAGTGACTTTCCCACAATCAAAAGCTAGTTAGTATTCAAGGTCAGATTTGAACTCAGAAAGAGGAGTTTTCCTGACTTCAGGCATGGTACTCTATCCACTGAGCCACCTATCTGTCTCTTCCAAAATCAACATATTTCAAATAAAAATGAAGGACTAAAACAAAATTTGTTATGCATCTGGTGAATAAGAAAAAGTAGGAGTTACACATGTTATTAGAGAAAGCAAAAGCAAAAATTCTCAACATAAAAAGAAATGAACAAGGAAACTACACAATGCTGAAAAGAACCAGAGATAATAAATATTAAATTAATATTATTAAATAAACCAATATTAGCTATCAATATTAAACTTACATACTCCCCAAATCTTAGCATTTAAATTCATAATGGAAGAATTAATTATAAGAAGACAGAGGCAGTAATTTGATAGTGGTAGTTTTGGACAAATATAACAAAAAGTTAAACAGAAGGAAAAACATAGCATTATACAAATTGCTGAAGAAACTAGAGCTAAAAGATGTATGGTATCATCTAAATGGAACTGCTAAAGAATGTACATATTCTCAGCAATGGGAAGAATTTTAGCAAAAGTTGACCATGCAAAGAGATGCTGTAAATAAACTTTAAAAGGTAGAAATACTCCGTATATCCTGTGTAGGTCATAACACAATAAAAATAGCATTTTCAGGGAGTTCAGGAAGTACAAATAAAAGACACAGACCAAAATAGAGATTTAACAATAAAATCCCAAGAACTGAATGAGTCAAAGAAGAAATAATAGAATGAAATAATAATTAAATGAAAGAAAATGATAATAATGAAATAACACTCTTAAATTTCTGAGATTTCTAAACCAATCTTTAGATGAAATAATATATTCTTTGAAATACACATTGTCAAAATGGAAAAAAAGAAGATTAATGAACTGAATCTTAATTTGAAAAAGTTAGAAAGGCAACAAAAGTTAAAAAACTCTAAAGCAAACACAAAATATGAGATGAAGAAGAGAAGGAAAGAAATAAACATGTACATAGTGCTTAATAGGTTCCAGTCACTGTGCTATGTGTTTTTGATAAATATTATCTCTTTTGATTTAGCAGAGAAATAAGAAAATTGGAAATGAAAAACTATGGAAATGTTAAATAAAACCAATAATTGATTCTTTGAAAAGACTAATGGAATTGATTTAGCCAATCTGATTAAAGAGAGATGCCAGAAAAGCAAATCAAATAGCAAATGAATGTGATAAATGAAAACAAAATCAGGTGAAATATAAAAAGTATCCCAGTAATATGGGAAAATATGAGGAAGAACTTAATTTGGTCTAATTCAATAAGCAGTTAAATTCAATATTATTCAATAAATCAACATTAAATTTAAGTATTAAACTTATATACTCCCCAAATCTCAGCATCTCAATTCATAAAGGAAAAATTAAATACAAGAAGACAGAGACAGTAATAAAACAATGGTAGTTTTGGACAAATATAAATTATTAAAATAATTTTTATTGATATCTTTTGTTTTTGTAACACCTACATTTACCACTGTATCCTTCTCTTACCCTTTGCAAGTGATACATTCCTTCAAAATATTAATTAAGAAAGAAAAAGTTTACAAAACCAACTATATGTGTATGTATGTGTATATATACGTACCAACAATCTGGTATTATCTGCAGTTTTCTACAGTGAAGGTCCCCCACATCTGCAAAGAAGTGCAGGGTGTACATTTTCATATCTTCTTTGGGATCTTCTTGCTTTAGTCTTCAACAAGTCATTTAAGTCCATAATTCTTTGTATTTGCTTATTTTTTTTAAAGCAGAGTGAAATTTCCATTTTGTTTATTGATTACCAATTGTTTATCCATTCCTTGATTAATGGGAATTGACTTTATTTCCAGTTTATCGGTACTATAAAAATGCTGCTATAGATAGTTTAGGTTAATATGGGACCTTTCTTTGTCATGATCTCCTTAGGTCATATGTCTATTAATGGAATCTTTGAGTCCAAAAGTAATGGAAATTCTATTCACTTTCTTTGCATAATTGTAAATTGTTTTATAGAATGATTGTATCAGCTTGCAGCTCTGCAACAGAGCAGTAGTATGCTGCCAGGAGGCAATTGTTAAGAACCTTGTATGTGTGAAACACTATGCAGTGTTGTATGCATACAGAAGTTTAAAAATGGGTTGTACATTCTCCTGGATTAAGCTTTAATTTCAGGTTCTAACAACCCAGTGATAGGACGGGCAGGCTAGTAATTAGCCGTCTGGTGCCTTAGAGCTAAAGTTCTGACTTTAGGTCGGGAAGACCTTAGTCCAAGTTGTGCATAGGACACTTTCAAGATATGTGACCCTGGACAGGTCACTTAACCTTTCTCTACCCTTGTTTTCTATAAAGCCATAGCGCAAGATTAGATAGCCTTTCGTATTCCTTCCAGTTTGAAGTTTGTGATTCTGTAATGTAGTCAGTTTCCTTTCACTGCTAGAGAAGAATCACAGACTGGATGTCTGGACAGTTCCTGGTCAGACGCTATGTGGAGAATATTCCAACACGTGATGGTTCATAGAATTGGCTGGTCTTTATATAATGATGTAACATACCATCTCATCCAAGTCTAACAATGCCAAGAGGCAGGTACCAAGGGCAGTATAAATCTTTTTTTTTTCCAGATGAAGAAACTGTGACTTAGAGTGGTTACTTGCCTATATTCACCCGGTTAGCTCGTGTCAAAGGCAGGGTTTTAAGGGGGCGCTTCTCAGCTTCAAGCCTACTGCACTGTGAGATTCTCTCTGAGTTTGAGACTGGTGTGGGTGACTCTTAAGTTCCCTCCCAGTCTAAGGTTCTAAAATTGAATGACTTTCAGAAATAGATGTTTGTAATCAAAGCAAAGGGCTTTCCGGAAACTTCCTAATCACTACCCTTCACAATCAAAATATACATGAACCAACCAACCTCTGATTCATAGAATTCTAATTGTTCTCCTCTGCTTTAGGTGTTCGCCAGTTCTGAGTTCCCAGCTGCTGGTGCCTCCCCACCCCTCACTCCCAATGAATACACCCTGCTTTGATTTAGAATGTATTTAATACGCGCTTATACTTGCACATCTTTTCTCTTCCTAAGGAATGTAAGCTCTTGAGGGCTGGAACTATGTCTTCTTTTGTCTTTTTAACCTCATCACTCAGCACAATGACTGGTACACAGTAGGCATTTATTTAATGCTTATTAATTGATTATTCAGAGAAGGGGTTCATAAACTTCCCCAGAGTACTGCCAAAAGACTACAAGGGTGAGAAACTTCTTTCGAATCCCAAGGCTTGGGTTCAAATTCTCCCTCTGACATACCACTTGTATGACCTTTGATAAGTACTTAACCTTTCTAGGATGCAGTTTCCACATCAGTAGAATAAGGGGGTTCCAGGGGTCAGCCTGTGAGGAAACAAAAAATCTGAGTTCAAATCCAACCTCAGGCACTTACTAGCTGTATGAACCTGGGCAAGTCCTTCAGTCTACGTTTGCTTCAGTTTTGTCATCTGTAAAATAAAGTCAGTAATAGCACTTACAAGACTCATGAGGATTAAATGAGATAATATTTACAAATATGGAAGTGCTATGCATATCAGTTGTGATGATGACCACCTCATTCACTTCCTTCCTGTTTGACGTTGGGCGAGTCCGTAAACCTCAATTTCCTCATTTGTGAATGGGAGAGTCAGAGCAGCTGACCTTTGAGGTACTTTGCAGTCTAAGTCTATGGTTCTCTGTTCCCATGGGATGTTCTCTCTGTAGTTCCCTGCCTTCCTACTGAGGGAAGGCGTGGGAGCAGGACTTTCTTTTCTCTGGATCAAGAGGGTCTGTTGCAATGAAAACACTGAACCATAAGAAACATGAAAACATGCATTCTCTTTCTGTTTCCATCCTATCTTGTGGTTTGGTGGTCTTGCCATTGACTAGCTTTGGTAAGCTGGGCCATCTTTCATGATGAACTGTGCAGGGCAGACTTCTGGGCAATGCTGGGATGTTAAAAATGACTGATGGAGAAATATCGGGAGTGGGAAATGAGCCTCTGTCGGGTCACTGAAATGAATGGAAAGCATGATGAAGATGGCTGAGCCTGCCCTGCCTTATCAGCAAAATGGATTTGCAGCTCAGCAGCATTGACTGGAGGTCAGAGAAGAGGAGGCAGGGATGAGGCACAGGATCATTAATGAGAAAGTTGAGGAGGTGGTTAAAAGCTCTGAAACATGAATAGACTGGATGAGGTGGTCAGGTGCTCCTACTGGGAGCCAGATGCATTGAGGCAAACTGATTTCTATGCAGCCCAATAACAACTGGAGCCTGCGTGGAGGAAGGAGCAGAGGTTCCCCTGTCCCAGTCCCATAATGCACTGACTAATGAGCAGCTGGACATTTCCTTTTCTGTGAATCTATAAATGGATTAGGAGACCGAAAAACACTTTCAGCCTTCCCTTTCATTCCAATGTTGGATTGGATTTGGGGTGATTTTACTTCCTTATTGTAGAATAATAGAGCTGATACCAGGTAAGGGAGCTGTAGGGAATAATTGTCAGAAGCCCTCATTTATCAGATGATAAGAATGAGGCTCACTGATATAAAGTGATTTGCTTAAGATAGTGCAGATGGTAAATGGAAAAGCAGGATTCAAAGCCAGGTTCTTTGCTTTCAAACTCAGGGTTCTATCCACTTACCCCATGCTCCCTCCCTTTAAATAGTGACAGCACCAGAGTGCCCCCACCTCCATTAGTGTGATTACCAAAGGCACAGACATTTGAACTACCCTGAGCTGTATGTAGCAACCTTGTTAGAAGCACTTTCTCCTGCTTGAAATTCATCTACCTTTACATAGATCTGGTGATTATCTTCTAACCTACAGGTATTACAGCCCCCGAACAATGTAAACTCCTAGAAGGGAGGGACTATTTCATTTTATCTTAGGTGCTTCAGAGGACAGAGGGTTAAACTCAGAGTGAGAAAGACCCACCTTCAAATCTGTCTTCAGACACTAACTACCTGTGTGATCTTGGACAAATCACAACCTTCACCTGCCCCAGTTTACTCATCTGTAAGATAAGGAGGTAGGATCAAATGATATTTAAGGTCGTTCCTAGCTCTAGATCTGGGACCCCATGTAATACTTTATAGGCTCTATAAATATTAGCAACCATTGTTATTATGAGAAAGGATCAGATCTGTGTCCACTGGTGCTTCCGAAACTGAAGCCTTCCTGTGAATGAAATCATTATTAATAGTTTTGGGGTATCACTTTCCATTTTGATGATCCTTCTCCTAGAGAAGAGTTTATTTCCTGGGATGGGGAGGAGAAGGAAGGAAGACGGTTGAAGAATGCCATGTAGGCTTACAGTTCTATCATATTGGTCTGTATCAGAAATACCTTGCTGGGTTCTGCATCTTGGGTCAGGCTAAAAAATATAACTTTTTTTTCTCTCACTGTTAAAGGTGAGGACTTCTCTGCCAGGCATCCTTTGAAGTACCTTTGTGATGTGGCAGTGATACTGGGTTTTTGTGGTCTGTGCTATCAGAGTATGAGCTATGGTACTCTCTGCCAGTCTGGAGAGTCCAGCTGGGGGCCATGTGTAGTCAAGGGGCATGATTGCCCTCCCTTCCCAGCTAGTAGGGAATCATTTGGAGGGAGGGGCACAGAAAATCCACTTGATTTTCTGCTATGATAGGAATGGCGTGTGATCTGTGTTGGCTTACACTGATGGGATCAAGGACTTGGAATTGGAGAATTTGACTTCTGATCGTGGATGCAAGAGAGCTGGGTTCAGGTGCTGACTGCGACGTATTCTAACTTTGTGAAGTGAATGAGTCACTGCCTATCTCTGGGACTCAGTCTTTTAATTGGGAAAATGAAGACAGTGCCCATGTTACAGACACTAAGTTCTGTAGGAAAGAGCTCTATGAACTTGCAAGTATTATGCAAAAAATTGCCTTTCCTCCCTCCCTCCCTCCCTCCTTCCCTCCCTTCTTTCCCTCCTCCCTTCCAATTAAGGAGACCATAGACAAGGCCATCTAATGATGAAATGGAAGAACAGAGAGTACTATGAGGCAGGGGACAGGATCCGTATTTTCCTTATTTAAGAGTTAGAAAGAAAAAAGTATTTTTCTTTGCCCTGAAAAGCAGAACTAGGAGGAACAGGTGAGAGTTGCTGAGAGGTACATATTTACTCAATGTGAGGAAAACCTTCCTAATAATAAGTGCCTGTAAAAAGGCCATGATTTGTCTGTAGGCAACGAGTTCCCCATCCCTAGAGGTTTTAGTCAAGGTTGGATGAGTCCTTATTGAGAATGTCCCAGAGGGCATTTTTTTTTCTCCAGCAGGGCTTGGGCTATTCTCTCACTGAGACCTTTTTCCTCTTCTGATGTTCTGGGATTCCGTGACAGAATGAGCAAACCTAAGGAGGTGGGAAATGTAGGGAGGTCTTCTGGTAATGGTGAATAATTCAGCTTGACAAATTTGGGGCATGTGAGAATGGCTTCTTATGGTAGTAATGATCCTCCCCTTGGGGCTCTCTCGAGCCATGGGCTGATATCTTCTGAAGATGCTGACTTTTATTGAACTAATAAGCATCACATGCCAAAAGGCCGGCTGTGAGTTCTCAGAAAGAAAACTCCCCTTTTCTTGTAGGAGGGAGGAAATTGTTGATTTTCTCTGTTCCCACAATTGGGGGATAAATCATCTACTTGTTCTTTGATGGGTTACCCTCAATTTTAACTTAGTAAGTTTATTGTGGGAAGGTCCATCACCCACCAGAACTATGGCAATTGCTCAATAGAAGAGTAGTTGCTAGCTAATGAAGAAGCAGCTAGGTGGCACGGGGGATAGAGTGCTGGTGCTCAAGGCAAGATGAATTACTGAGTTCAAATCCAGCCTTAAACATTGACTTGCTGTGTGACTCTGGATGGGTTACTTCATCTCGGTCTGCCTCAATTTACTTATCTGTAAAACATAGATGAAAATAGTATCTCCTTTCCAGGGCTGTTGTGAGGCTCAAATAAGGAAATATTTTCAAAGCACTTAACAAATATTAAAGTGCTAAATAAATGCTGAATATTATTGTGTCATCAGTCAGCATTTATTAAGTGCCTATTGTGTACCAAGAGCTGGGCTAAGCTTTGGGGATACCAAGGAAGACCAATGACAGTTCTTGCCCTTGAGGAGTTCCCAGTCTAATGGGAGAGACAACATGTAAAGAACTAGGTACCAGCAAGGAAAAATTGAAGAAGGAAGGCACCAAGGATAAGGACCAGGAAAGATTTCTTACAGAAAGTAGGACTTTGGCTGAGACTTGAGATTATCCACGGAAGCCAGCAAGTTGGGATAAAGAATGAGAGGTCTAGGCAGGGAGGGCATCAGAGACGATGTCTAGAGTCGGGAGATGGAGGAACAGAAAAGGGGCCAGGGTCATTGCAACGAAGATTGCATGGTGGGATGTGAGGTGTAAGAAGAATGTAGGAAGGGACCAGGTTAGGAAAGGCTTTAAAAGAGGAGGATTTTATATTTGATTCCAGAGATAGTAGGAAACCACTAGAGTTTATTGAATGGGAGGTGGTATGATCAGATCTGTGTTTTAACAAGATCGGTTTGGAAGCTGGGTGGAAGATAGATTAGAGTGGGGAGACACTTTGATAAGCAGACCTGCTAGAAGCTATTGCAGTAGTCCAAGTGTGAGGAGATGAGGGCCTGCACTAGGGTGGGGGCAATGTCAGAGGTGGGAAGGGGGTGCATTGGGAAGGGGCTGCAGAGATGAAGTTGGCAAGATATCACACAGAGATGAAATTAAAAGGCCTTGGCACCATATTGGATGTATGGGGGGTGAGAGATAGTGAGGAATCCAGGATGATTCCTATGTTGGGAGCCTGAGGGACTGGGAAGATAGTGTTGTCCTCTACACTAATAAAAGGTAGGAAGTAAGGAAGGTTTAGGGGAAAAGGTAAAAAGTTTCATGCTGGATATATTGAGATGTTTACTATTGATCTATTCTGAGATGTCTAACAGGCAGTGAGACTAGAGGTCAGTAGAGATGTTAGGGCTAGAGAGGTAGATCTGAAAATCATGAGCATAAATGCAGTCATTGAATCCACAGGAACTGGAAAGATGATGATCAAATAAAACAGCAGACAGGAAGAAGAGAAAAGGGTTACAGGGAGAGGCTTTGAGATCTGTCATGCTGAGCAGGCAATATTGGACAGGTTTGTGAGTATTAGTGAAGGATCCAGTAGCCAGGAGGAGATGGGAGATAAATGAGAGAGTGCGAATGACAGAGGGGGCAACATACTGGAGGAGACAGGAAAAATGGGATCCTTGGAAAGCAGTCATGTGATTTCATATATGAGACAAGGGTGAAGGAGGAGAAAATGGTGGAAGGTATTGGAGGGATGGGAGATGAAGAGGGGAGAAGAGATAGCTCCTGGGGAAATGGCTCCATTTTTTTTCAGTGGAATAGACAACATTATTGTTATTGTTGTGGTTGCCGTTAATTGGGGAGAAGACTGGGATTTAGAGTCAAAAGTGGCAAACTCATGTCTGGTTCTTTCATTTTGTTTTTTTTACCAATATGACCTTGGGCAAATTACTTTCTGAAATTCAGTTGTCTCATCCGTAGAATGACAGAGTTCGGGTAGACAGTTTCTAAGCACTCTCCTATTCTGACATGCTATTTTTCATATTTTAAGGTTCCTCCCAGTTGTGACATTCTAGGTTCACTGTCAAAGGACCCTGGTTTTGGATCTGGAAGGGCCCTAACTGTCCATCTAATCCAATTCCCTCATTTTATAGAGGAGGGAGCTAAGGGTCAGAGAAGGAGAAATATTTACTCCAGGCCATAAAAAGAGTAAATGGAAGAAACAGAATTTGAACCCAGGTCCTTTAAGTCCAGATCCTGGGATCCCTTTGAGCTTTGGCATGCTGTGTTTTGAAGTCTGTCCTACTGCTATGCTCTATGGTCCTGTTTCTAACCTTTGGTTAAACTGCTTCTCCTCTGCATCTTTCTGGTTTGGATCTACCATACGGGTTAGCAAAGGCTCCCACATTGTCCCTGGTTTTCTCTCTGGTTTAGATTTATTTGGTCCCCAATGAGATGGTGAGCTCTTGGAGGGCAGAGGCTTTGAAGTTATAGTTCTGAGAATCCCCCACCTCACCTGACCCAGTGCTGAGTGTTGACACTGCAGGAAGATGTGTTGATTGATTGCGTTAAGTGCCTCTGTGATTATTAGACTTCTTTGATGAGAAGACGTTTGTTTTCTACTCCAAAAAAATAATTTAATATCAATGACTCAGGTCCTATTCCTTTTGACCCTAATGAACTTGACATCAATTTCATGGATTTCCTATCATGGTTGGCATGTCAGCAGACAATAATCGTGGCTGACAGTTATAGGCTGTTTTACAAGGCGTTTTACTTTCATGGTCTCATTTGATCCTTTCAACAACCCCTAGGGGTAGGTAGAATAAGAAGTATCATCCTCATTTTACACAGGGAGAAATTGAGTCTTGAGAAGGGAAGTGACAATGTCACACAGCCAAGAAGTCACAGACCTGGAATTAAAGGCAAGAGTTAAGAATCTGAGCAGCAGAATTTCTTCTATTTCCTTCCTATCTTCTTTTCCTCAATATCCCTCCTTCCTCCTCTCCTCTTACTCATCTATCCTTTTGTCCATTATTATTTCCCCTTCCCCCTTCCGTTCCCTTTTTTAGTAGACAAGGGTTCACTATCATCTTTTCACCCCTCTCCCTGGCTGGAATTCCTCCGGGTCATGTTTTATTTATAGTTCCCAATAGTGACCTCAAAGTGTTAGGATGACCTCAACATAGTGCAAAGAAACAATGGAAAATCAGCATCACTTTGGTGTGATGAAAGCTAGACATGAATGTCATTCCTCTGCCCAGCGTCACAGACACAGAGGCTGCAGACCTTGCTTCCTAACTCATCTACAAAGGTCTATTGTCTGTTGAAGGCCTTTCTGAGTCTCAGTCTATGTGGGATGCAAGGATTTTCTGGGATGTAGAATTTTAGAGCAGGGTGTGGGGCCTTAGAACATCTCTGGGAGAGGCCCTGAGGACAAGTTACAATAGTGCTCTCTGTTTACACGTGGGTATGCTGGGGGGCGGGGCAGGGAGGGAAGTGATGCTCCTCCCAAGTCACAGAATTGGTGAGTGGTGGAACTAGACCTCCTGATTTCCGTTCCATTCACAGGGTCATTGTTGGGATCTTGCCAGTTTTCAGTGACACTTACAGAAAACCCAAATCTTTGCCACCTCTGAGACAGAGGGGCGTTGCTTACAGGCACGTTTGGATTCAGGTTGTTTAATCAACTTGTTGTTCAAATACTCCATCATAGATATTCCTCCAGCTCTTTCTCATGACTTTGTATATAAATTACCTCATGTACCGAAAACATCAAAGCCTTCAAGGTTTCTCTCCCTTTCTCTCTCATTATCTCTGTCTTTCTCTCCCCCTGCTAAATCACATTTGAATGGAGATTTATTAAAGGAACAGGAGCTAGATTTTCCCCCAGGATCCTTGAAAAAACCTTGGAAAAGCAATTATATTTAGCATATATTATGCTTTTAATTCAATTGGGTCGATTTTTAATCTTAATATAGGTTATTCTCAGTGTAGGCGATGATGTGAGCAAAGGTTGTTGCCACAGTTGGGGCTACATTTTAAGGCAGCAGAAACATTGGTGAAAAAATCATTCAACCTTTTCCAGAGCCCTTCTAGCCTGAGGAGCCTATTAATAGGATCCAGCCATTGGCTTTGGCATTTCAAGCCCTTCCTATCCTGGTCCCAACCTGCCTTCCCAGCATTATTACAGAGCACTCTAATATCATGTTACATACCATGCACACTGGTGCAGCCAGACTGGCCTTTCTGTACCATTGCTCATCCTCAGAACTCCTTCTCCAGTCTGTATGTCTTTGTACTGGCTGTTCCTTATGCCTGTAATGTCCTTCCTCCCTCCCTCCTCTCAGAAGAGTTAGTTTCCTCAAGGCTCATCTCTAATAATGCCCTTTACATCAGGGGTTTTGATCTCTCCCCCTCCTCCCCACCCCCTGGTATATAAGATTGACCTTAGATCATAGACTATCAGAGCTGGCAGAATCTTTTCAATACAGGATAGACTATTAGAGGTGAAAAGGATCTTGGTAATCATCTGGACAATTTTTCTTTTTTTTCTTTCTTTATAGAGAAGGAAACAGAGGCTCAGAGTGGGCATATATGTCTTGGCTAAGATCCTGAAGTTAGTATGTCACAGATCTAGGACTTTTATGCAGGTTTCCAGAGTCTCAGTCACATAGTTTATCCATGACTCAACAATGCTAATGATTCCTTACTCCCATGGCACATCTGTGTGGACTTTAGCAACACCCATTCCCAGATCCCAAAGGGAGAAAATCTTGATGGTTCCTCCTTCTTGAATTCTTCTGTGAGCTCCTGGCCACAGTGGATGACTTGCTTCCCAGGACCTTAAACAGATGCCTATCCAAAGTAACTAAAAATGGTAAAAGGTGGTGATTATGGGGGCAGCCCAGCCCCAGGCAAGACTGGGATCACCATCCAGGGCAACCTGATCCTTCTTAAAAGGAGTAGAGAATCCATTCATTCATTCTCAGGTGTGAGGGTCTTCATATATCACTAATTTTTAGGGCATAGGGCTGCTAGGTGGAGCAGTGGATAAAGTGCTGGGCCTGGGGTTAGACAGATCTGAGTCCAGATCCAGACTCAGATACTGTGTGACCTTGGACAAGTTACTTAACTTCAATTGCCTCAGTTTCTTCATCTATGAAATAGGGATAATAGTCACCTCTCATGGCTGTTGTGAAGATCAACTGAGATATTTGTAAAGTGCTTAGCATAGTGTCCAGCATAAAGTAGGTGCTATATCAATGTTAGCTATAGTGATGGTGATGTTCACTGGAGAAATGGAGCTCAGAGGTGGATCCTCTCCCCCTGCTGTTGGGCATGTCCCTTTTCTTTTCTAGGCATACTTTCTCATTAGTAAAATGATGGACTGTGATTGTGAACATTCTTAAGTGTTTGCCACCATTTGGTTCCATGAAGCCCTGGTTAAGTCATGGCAGGAGGTCAGGTACGAGTGGAGTTCCTTTAGGCGGCTCCCTGTTTCACCTCCATCTAAGCTGAACTCTTCCCACCAGGATATCAAAGGAAGCCAGTGGGCACATGAGTATGGGTTTCCCAGGAAGCCTTCTTAACCTTGTCCATTCACTGGCTTCTTTGCCCGCACCTTCACTCCAGGTTTAACTGAGTGAGAAGATGTTATCTCAGAGAAAACAGGAAGGGACAGTCTCTTCTATGGCCAAATGCCTCCGATTGGTGTGGTGGGAGTGCTGGGTTGAGAGTCAGAGGACCTGGGTTCAAATCTCTAGTCAGCCACTTACACCCTAGGTGACCTTACACAAATTTCTTGATTCTTTGGGTCTTAGTTTTCTTTTCTTGAAGATAAAGGGGTTAAACTATTGTTGTTTGGTCATGGCTGGCTTTTCATGACATCATTTAGGGTTTTCTTGTCAGAGATACTGGAGTGGTTTGCCTTTTCTAGCTCATTTTTGAGATGAGAAATTGAGGCAAACAGAGTAAAGTAGACTTGTGCAGAGTCACACAGCCAGTAAGTATTTTAGGTTGGATTTGAACTCAGGAACTTGAGTCTTCCTGACTCCAGGTCTGGCTCTCTATCCACTGGAGCATCATCTAGCTGCCTTGGGGGCTAAACTAGGTGACTTCTAAGCTCCCTTCAGGCTCTACAATGATGATCCTATGACTTCCTTCATTGGCAGTATGCAAGAAAATGCTGGGTGTGTTGTGTTGGGGATTCTTTGGGGGAGAAGGGACAGATTGAACCTCATAGTCACTGAGGTCCCTTCCAATTCTGAAATTCTGTGGTTCAGTGAGATTGTCCTAACAGATTTCTGTTAACTGACACACAGGTACTGGCATAGTTTGCATTTTTTTGGAGAGGGCTATTAGAACATCAGGTAAAGAAACTCCCTCTACCAGTGCAGAAAGACATCCACTCTGCGACCAGGAGCCTTAGAAAATTGTCTGGGGCCACTGAGAGCTTTAACAGCTGCTGAGTAAGACATAGACAGTAGATATCAAAGGCTGGACTCAAACTCAGGACTTCCTCAGACCCAGACTCCCTTGCCTGGTGGCCACCGTGCTTTGCCTCCCCATATTAGAAAGTTTGCTCTGTGAAGGTAGAATTGTCTTCCCAGCACTTAGTACAGTGTCTGGAAAAATGAGAAAATGTCTTCCTTCCTCCCTCCCTCCCTCCCTCCCTCCCTTCCTTCCTTCCTTCCTTCCTTCCTTCCTTCCTTCCTTCCTTCCTTCCTTCCTTCCATCCTTCCATCTTAACTGGAGGCTGGCTCTCTGAACACTAGGGTGCACTGTTCTTCACTTTATCTACAACATCCAAGTTGCCATCTTGTAAATGGACACAGCTATGGGCCTCCAGTTGAGTGGAAGGGAGAGCATGTGCCAGATCTCATTGAGTTAACTGTGTGTTGATGTCAGGGCACTAAAAAGGCTTGCCTTCTTAAGGACTCATCTTTGTAACATCAGTCCTTTGTGAATGAATCCACAACTTGGGAAGAATTAGGTTCCAGGAACCACAGATTCAGAGCTGACAGTGACTTTAGATTCTAATGAGTTCAACCCCCTCTTTTTACAGATGAGGAAACTGAATCTGAAAGGGATTAAATAACTTGCCCAGGGTGATACAAAAAGTAAGGGTGTTGAGGTCAAATTCGAACTCAGTTCTTCCTGAGTCATGGCTTAGTGCTCTGTGTACTGTGGCACCACCTAGCTGCTCTTACACTGGTTGTGGTCCTTTGTCTTTGAAGAGGACCAAAATGACATCACTATGATAAAGTGAAATTTCAGCGCTTGTGACTGTGGCTGATCAGACCAATATGAGCTCGGAATGCTCTACCACAGGTTGGACACAGAGAGTCCTTGTGAATATTTGGGGTAGATATCCCAAATTTGTGCATCCTGCATTTACTTTGTGCTGTCTCAATTCTGCTTTGCTCATAGAGCACAGCACCCTTTCTGATGAGGGCTCACCATGCTGAATGATCCTGTGCCAGCGTCTCCCATGTTGCATAGTGAAATACAAAGTTCTTGAGAGAGAACTTGAGACTGTCCTTGCATCATTTCTTCTGGTCACCATGTTAACTGCCTGCCCCACGTAAGTTTTCCATAAAATAGTCTTTTTGGCAAGCATACACTTTGCATTCGAACAACATAGCCAGCCCATCGGAGTTGTGCTCTCTGAAACATAGCTTGAATACTTGGCAGTTCAGCTCGAGCAAGGACTTCAGTGTCTGGTACCTTATCCTGCCAGGTGATCCTCAGAATCTTCCTAAGACAGTTCACATGGAAGTGATTCAGTTTCCTGGCATGGTGTTGGTAAACAATCCATGTATCACAAGCATGAAATAATGAGGTCAGCACAACGACTCTGTAGACCTTCAGTTTGGTAATCAGTCTAATACCTCTTTTCTCCCAAACTTTTCTTCAGAGTCTCCCAAACACTGAGCTAGCTCTGGCAATGTGTGCATCAACTTCATCGTCAATGTGTACATCCCTGGTATACTACCAAAGTAAGTGAACTTATCCACACATTCAAAACTTCTCCATTTGTTGTAACTGATGGTATCATGTATGGATGGTGTGGTGGTGGCTGATGGAGCACCTGTGTTTTCTTGGTGTTAATTATTAGGTCAAAATTAGCACAGGCAGCAGAGAATTGATCCATACTTTGTTGCATCTCAGCTTCAGAGGCTGCACTGAGTGCACAATCATCTGCAAACAGAAAATCAGGCACCAACACTCCCTCCGCTTTGGTCTTGGCTTGGAGCCTTTTCAAATTGAAGAACTTGCCATCAATATGGTAGTTGACCTTGATACTGTGTTCATCCTCATTGAAAACATTTGTCAACATGACTGAAAACATCATACCTAAAAAGCATGGGAGCAAGCACACAGTCCTGTTTCACTCCATTGGTAACTAGGAAGGCAAGAGAGTATTGTCCATTATCCAGAACCCAGGCAAACATGCCATCATAAAATTGATGTACAATATTGATGAACTTCTCTAGGCAACCAAATTTTGATATAATTTTCCATAAGCCCTCACAACTAACAGTGTCAAAGGCCTTAGTCAGATCCACAAATATTGTGTACAGACCTCTGTTCTGCTCCTGGCATTTTTCCTGGAGTTGTTGGGCAGTAAACACCATATTGACTATTCCTTGGCCCTTTCTGAAGCCATACTGGCTCTCAGGTATATGACCATCTTCCAGGTGAAGCATCAGCCTATTGAGGAGGACTCTAGCAAGAATTTCACCAGCAATGATTAAGAGAGAGATCTCCCTGTGATTATTGCAGGACAATCTATTCCCTTTAACCTTATAGAGATGGACAATGGAGGCATCCTTGAACTCCTGAGGGATAACCTTCTCTTGCTATGTAACCTGGGAAATTTTAGTCAGCTTTTGTATGAGCAATGGTGCCCCTACCTTGTAAATCTCAGCTGGAATAGAATCAGCACCAGGTGCTTTGCCACATGAAAGGAACTTAATGGCCTTCAAAACCTCTTCTACAGTTAGAAGTTCAGCTGAGGAGGGATTGACTTCAACCTGAGGTAAATGGTCAATGGCTCAGCATTGATTGATGATGATCTGTTGAGAATACTATGGAAGCGTTCAGCCCATCTCTCTAGGATCACGTCCTTCTCACTAATCAATGTGATTCCATCAGCACTGAGTAGTTGTGATGCATCATAGGATTTTCATTCATAAATAGCTTTCAGGGGATCATAAAAGTGCTTTGGATTGTTACTATCAGCATAAAACTGAATTTCCTCTGCCTTCTTACTGAGCCAGGAATCCTGTATCTCTCTGTTTTGCTTGTACTTTGCTTTTGATGGAATTAAATGCTACCTTCTTAGAGGTGGATGAACTATCCTGCTGGTAAATCCTGTGGAGTTCTCATTATTCATTTAGCAGCTTCTGACTTTCCCCATCATTTTGATCAAAACAGCCTTGGTGTTTGTGAGTGTTCTGACCCAGATGAACAAATGCAGTGCTGTACACCAAATCTCTGAGAGTTGCCCACTCCTTTTCTTCTCCACTGTTGCCAACTGTGTGTTGCCTCAACTTTCCCTCCAAGTCAGCAACAAACTGTTCATTCTCAGAGAAGAGCAACTCAGAGAAGAGTTGTTGACATTAATTCTTGTGGTAGTCATTTTGCCTTGGGGGCGGTGCTTTTGAGGAATGCAAATATTTAGCTTGGAAAGGATAAGTCTATGATCAGTCCAGCACTGTGCACCACACACTGCCTTTGTCATTCTCACATCTTGTCTGTCTCTTCTCCTTACAATCATATAGTCTATTAGATGCCAGTGTTGGCTACAAGGATGCATCCATGAAGTTTTATTGCCTTGAGGTAAACGGAAGACAGTGTTGGTGATAAGAAGGTCATGTGATGCACAAGTCTTCAGCAGTAAATGACCATTGCTTTTGCTGTTTCCAACTCCTAGTCCCTAGGACTCCCTGTCAAGTCTGTAGTCTGAACCTACTCTAGCGTTAAAGTCACCCAGAATTATAAACTTGTCCTCTTTTGGCACATCGATGATAGAGGCCTCTAGGTTTTCATAAAATTTTTCTTTGACTTCATCTGGGTTTGTCATGAAGGGAGCAGAGGCACTGATGATGGTGGCATGACATTTTCCTGTGAGTGGCAATCACATTGTCATGAGTTTGTCATTCTCTCCTTTTGGCAGACATATCAGCTTGCTGACTAGATTAGTTTTGATTGCAAAACTCACGCTGGCTTCATGATGCTCCCCTTTACTGTGCCTACTTCAGAAAAAGGTGTATCCAGCTCCAGCTTCAGTAAGCTGGCCTTCATTTGCCAATCTTGTTTCACTCAGGGTTGCTATTTGGATGCGATACCATTAAGTTCTCTTTCAACAAGAGCAGTTCTTCTTTCAAGTCTACTGGATTTTGTGTTGTCTATTAGTGTGCACACATTCCATGTGCTGATGGTGAGTGGAATCTTTTTTGCAGATGTTTTCCTACATTTTGTACATTTTTTGTGTGTTTCGACCACATAGTGGGATTCCCCTCCTGCCGTGATAATCAGGCCAGGGTTGGGTAAGCAGACAATGTTTAGGGCACCTTTTCTAGCCTCTGTCTTCACACCAGGAGATGAGCAGTGTGATCCTTGAAAGGCTGCTCAGACATCCCGGGGGCTGCTGAGTCCCACTGCTGCTTCCAGTCAGAAAAGACTCTATCGCCTGGGTCGCCTGTGTGCAGTGTTGTGACTACAACTTCCAGTGTATCTGCACCTGCTGCTTCATCACTTGCCTGTCACCACAGGACTTTGAGGCATAATAGTGAAATGGTATGAGTAATGTCTTTTGATTCTTGCATAAATTGGATTTAAGTGAGGCAGAGTTGCATGAGGTCGTCAGCCTCACTCTCTCCTCCAGAGTCATCATAGTGGCTGGACAGAGTCAAGATGACTGGCAATGGCTCAAGATGCTGTGGATGACTTTGGCATCTTCAGTGTCTACCCAAGCTCTAAGTGCTCCACATTGTCTGCTTCAGCTGCTTTCATGGCAGTTAGAACAAATTGTTCTCATCCGCCCATTCCACCAGATGAAGTCTTGACGTGCTTGGGGTAGATACCCCCCCAACTGACCAATGGGTTTGAGACCCCTTGGTTACCCTCAGCCTGGTTTGGCCTGCTGAAATGGTTTACTGTGGTGTGGCTGCTGCGCATGCTGTGGCTTCTTGGAGGCACAGGTGAGAGTTAAGTGGAACAGGTGGACAGCAAAGGTGGAAAGAACCCTGAAAAGGGCTTGGCAGCCATCACACCAAAGGTGCTAGTCCTCCCTGAACTCACCCTGCACCCTAACTCTTCCTCTAAGATGAAGTTCAAGCACCATCTTCTGCATGAAGCTGTTTCTGATCCCCTTTCACTGGAAGTCTCCCTTCCCCAGCACCTTGTATTTACTTTGTATATATATGTGCATTTATTCACTTTGTGCTCATGCTGTGTATGCACACACATACACAAACACAACCACATATTGTTGTTTCTTTCCTTAGAATCAAAGCCCCTTGCCAACCAGTCAATCAATGAGAGAAACCCCAAATGGGGACCAAGAGTCCAACATGACTGCAAGGATTCAACAAAAGCACCTACTATGTGCTAGGTGCTAGACTAAGTAGAGATTATTTTATTCTTTGCACTATATTTTCAGCACCCAGTGCAGTGCCTGGCACACTAGACTATTCATAAATGCATGTTGCTTGACTAATGGAATCCAACTCTCATATTTTAAAGATGAGTAAACTGAGGCCCAGAGAGGTGGGCCTAGCCCTGCCTAGGGAATGGAATTGGCAAGGCTTGACCCTAGGTCTTTCTGACTCCAAGTCCAGTATTGTGCTTCTTTATCCTGTAGGAAGATTGAGGGATGGCAATGATCAGCCCCATTGGTATTCCTTCCATGTTGAAACGTCAGAACAAGCAGAGTGAACCACCTGGTGGGGGATTCATGGAGGATCCTAGACAAGATGGGGAGGGGTGGATGCACTTCAGTCTGAACCCTTGGAAGGAGCAGTCACATAGATAAGCCCACAGATTTCATTGACTCATCACTACATGATAGGGAAGGATACTCCCAATCCAAAGCAACACTTGCTGTGCATTCCACCTTTGGGTCCAGGCTACATCATGTCTGCTTTTAATTATCATGGCCATAGAGACCTGCATGCTAAGAGGCAAATCCTCCCACAGGGAGGGCATGCAGCCTGCTTTCTGGGCCCACAAAAGACCTTCTTTCAGGCTCCAGGTAAAGGGTCCCCCATTCCCATCTTTAACAGGGCTGCCTGTTTCCAAGCTGCATTTTCCACTGAATATGGACAAACCAGGGTGGAGCTGGTAGTGAGATAACAAGACCCAAAAGGGGGAGAATAATGTTGCCATTAAGACCCTCTCTGGGAGTGATGCCTGGGAGTGCGCACAGCCAGCCCCTCTTGACGTCAGCGGTTCCTGGCTGCTGGTACCTCAGGGCACAGCTTGGCCCTGGCTGACTTGCAAGGCCTGCTGCGTCCTCATCATCAGCAGCTCTGGCTGCCGACAGCACACAAGTCACTCTGACTTGAATACTCTGGCTTAGTAAATTATGCACATATTTCCTTTGGCCATGGGATCCCAACACAACGTTTTCATTTTATCTGGCCTGCCCAGAGTGGAATGTGGGGCCGTGACTTGGGCCCAGTGTGTACAGAAGGATGTGCCAGGAAGTACCCAGCAGCCAAGCCCCCAGCAAGGAGAAGAAAGCCTGTTGAGAAGGGTGAGTGCTTCTGTATGGCAAGAGTCTGGGTCAGAGATGATTTTGAGGCAAAGCAGACTGAGCAACTGGGCAGGAAAAAGTGATACCGTATTGGAATGGACAGAGGTCTCCCCTGAATATAAATTAGAGGCACAAAAAAAGATCCCTCTAAAATGAAAATAACATTACCATCAGCATACGCTGAAGCATAATTACATAATTTGTCTACATGAAGCCTTTCCTCATCCCTCCAGATGCTAATGCATGCCCCCCCAAATTACCTTGGGGTAACAATAATTGATTAACTCAGACTTGTTTCTTCTTCCTATTTTCTCTCTCTCTCTACCTCTCCCTCCCTCCCTCCTTCCTTCCTTCCTTCCCTCCTTCCTTCCTTCCTTCCTTCCTTCCTTCCTTCCTTCCTTCCTTCCTTCCTTCCTTCCTTCCTTCCTTCCTTTCTTCCTTCCTTCCTTCCCTCCTTCCTTCCTTTCTTCCTCTCTCTCCTTTTTCTCTTCTCTCTCTTTCTCTCTCCCTCCCTCCCTTCCTTCCCCCTCTCTTCCAAGCTGGAAGTGTAGTGCCCACTAATGGGCCCAGTACCATAATAATTGGGATAGGAGCTTTGAACTGCTCCCTTTCTGATCTGGGTCAGTCTTTACCATCCTTCAATAACCTGTTGCCCATCCCCACATCCTCAATCCCCAAGACTCACTATTTTGATGCCAAATCTGCAAGGACCCCAGACTGACTTAGCCTTTCTGAGGCAAAATATTTCCTGTTCCCCCCATCCCTCTTCCTCTTCACTTATAAGTTTCATTTTGTGTATTATCTTCCCTAATAGATCATAGCTCCTGGAGCACAGAAACTATTTTTCTTTTTCATATTTGTATTCTCACTGCTTAGCACAATGCTTGGTATATAGTAGGTGCTTTACAAATGTTTACTGATTATTGTTTGACAGAAAATGGAATTGAGACCAATAGAGGCTAAGTAACTTGGCTAAGGTCACACAGAAAGTAAGGAACAGAGCAAGAATTGGGACCAAGACTTCTTACTTAAAACCCCATCACCATTTCCATTGCTGATTCCCACACTGAGTGGACTGAAACACTACAAAGAGGTCAATGCAGAGTTCAGTCTCAGGAGAACAACAAAGATAGGACAGACACAAAGATCTTCCACCATTCAGCACCACCAACAGCTGGACAGCTCCTATTTCCCCCCCCCCCCCCATGTTATACATCATTGAAAAGGATCAGTTAGGGTACCACCATGGTGTGGGTGAAAGAAGCACAGAGTCCTGCATTGGCTAGCGTTCTCCCTTCCTCCCCAAGCTACCTTGCATTACTTTATTTGCTGTATCTACACATACTTACATGTGTACGTCTTGTCTCTTGCATTAGAAGGTAAATGTAAAGGCAAGGACTATTCTTTTTTATATCTCCATGGTTAGCACAGTGCCTGAAACATTGTAGGTGCTTAATCTTGTTGGTTGTTTGAACCAGGGCTTACAGGATCTACGTCAGAGGTTCATTCAAAACAGACAACTTGGTGAAGTGGGAATGTGACAAAATTTCAAACAGGCAGAAAATATAGTCTTCCAGGTAAGGGTGAAATGGTATGTGAATGGAGAAAGAGTGGAGGCAGCTTTGGAGTTCAACCAGGGAAGAGTTGGTCCTAGCTAGGGGATGGTCAGGAGAGATTTTCCCAAACTTTGGCTGGGATGGTGGATGGATGGAATGTTGACAATGACAAAGATGATTATGACAGGGAGGAGTGGATAGAAGGCCAGCATCATTTTTAAGTAGATGTGCTCACCTCCTGCCACTGACATGGATTAGATATGTGACCATGGACAAGCCACCTATCCAAGACTAGAACTTATAAAAACTTTGCCAGTCTGCATCAGAGGGAGATGTTTCCATGCTGAGAGTTTCTTATATTCATGAATCAGAATTATAGATGAAAAGGACAATGACAGCAGTAGCAGCAGCAACCATGATTATAAAGTGTGGGGTCGAGGTTAGAGAACTGGCCTTGGATCCAGAAAGACCTGGGTCCGGACTCCCATATAATCTGGTCAAATGAACCTGGGCTTCTTCCTTGGAGGGGGTTGAGGCAAGTCTCTAAGACCTTAAGTTGTAGAGAAAGTGCCAACTTGGACCATTAGAGGGAGTTTTTTCTCATGGGAGTTCCCTATGTCCGTGAAATCAAGAGCCATCCCTACCCATCTCTTAACAAAGATGACATCCACAATATCTAAAAAAACCCTCCCATTTCCATATTGCTTTAACGTTTGCAAAATACTTTACAAATGTTATCTTCTTTGATTCTTACAACCACCCTGAGAGGTAGGTGTTAGGATGCAATGTATTTTACAGATGAGGAAATGAAGGTCGAGGGAGAGAAGCTGACAAGACTTGCCTAGGACCACATAAATATAAAGTGTTTGAGGTGGGAGATGGAAATATCTGCCTGGGTTCCATTCTCCCATGTGCAATATGGTATATTGATTGTGAGGGAAGAGTAGGGCTAGGAAATTGAGTCATAGGGCCCCCTGAGCATTTCTGTCGGTCCCACATCACTTTGGATCAACTCTATGCTTCTCAGGAGTGCCTTCAAGGTCCTAACCCTGATTCTTCTCCTTTCTTCTTCCTGCATGACCAGAATAGGTCATTGCTGCACTTCAGTGAGCTGAAATTGATAGTACTGACTGGCATTTATAGAATACCTGCAGGGTTCAGTAAGTTTGCTAAACACTTGCTAAATCCACTCTTATTTGAGTCTCATAACAGTCCCCTTAGGAAAGGATTTTAGGTACAATATCCTCATTTTACACACAGGGAAACTGAGCTTTGGAGTAATTAGATGACTTGATCAAAGTCTTGTAGCTCATTGGATCAAAGATATAGAGTATGAAGAGGCTTTACAGTCCATTTAGTCTGACCTCTTCATTTCACAAGTGAGGAAACTAAGACCTGGAAACAAAGACACTTGAACAAGATTACACAGCTAGCCAGTATCAGAGGAAGGATTTGAACCTAGAACCTCTTAATCTAAAGCCACTGCTCTTCCCAGTGGGCCACACCACCAAAAGATTATACTACAGAAGAAGAAATAGGAGATAGAGGGTTAGGTCAAGGATAACCTCATTTGGTCATGTTATCAAGGAGATACTGATTTTTCCCACCATTCAGTACAGTAAGTGTCAGAAACAAGATATGAGCCCAAGACATCTTGTTGTCTCCAGCTGCAGTGCTCTCTACCACATCAGGCTGATATCATGAACTGGTCTAGGCAGGAATCATCAAGCCATCAGGGCACTGTATTTTGATAAAGGAGAATAGTTAAAATAAAGATTAATGAGAAGAGCAAAAAGCCTTCAGTTCTAATGCAAATGAACATGACTCAAAGAGAATTGCCTTTTTTTGCAAATGAATCTTAGAAGTTTGTGGGTGAAACTTGGAAGATAAATATTCCATAAGCAAAAGTAAGTACAATCTGTATATGCAAATAAGATCAATTAATTTAGCAGCCAAACGAGTAAATCAATGATTTTCAAAACCTAGTAATTTGGTAACCATTAGTCTCATTAGTTTTTCTGTTTTAAACTTAATTATTCCAAAATGGAAGCAGATTGGAGAGCCTTCCAGCTCTTAATCTATGATTGCAGGCAGGATAATTTATGGGGAGCTTGTTCTTAGGTTAATTTCATCGAGGACTTTGCAACCACAAACTGAGGCATTGGAGCTGAAATGCTCAATGGCTCCCATTGAAAAGGGCCTTTTTGTGTCATGGCCCTGCTTGGGCTTGAGCTTTGCCATGCAGGTGCTGGTCCTTCAGATTTTTATTTTTCTTTTTTTTCTTCTTTCAGTTTTTTCACCAGATTGTAAGAATGAATTGAGTCTGGGATAATCTATGGAGACGCCAGTGGTGGGTTAGAGTTTGAGTTCCACTCTTTTCTCATTTTTTCTCTCTCTCACAGATGAAGTCCTCAAAATGTCAGACTAATCTTTTCACCTGTTGGTTGGCAACTCAAGCTGGTTGCAAAGCTACTTTGGCATCCCTGTGGCCCTGCAAAGATATACACAAGAATTTTTTGTTCCTTTTATGTCCCCTGGACTTGTGATATCACTGGGTAAGGGAACTCCCAATGTGGAAACTATCTCCATTGATACACACCAATAATTCACCGGAGACTTCTAGCCTAAATCACTGAGTTGAAGTGACTAGCCTAAGGTCACACAGCTAGTAGGTATCAGAGGCAGTGGCAGGAAGCCAGGTTTTATAGGGCTGGTCCTCTCAACTGTGCTGGGCAATATTTCATACAAGAACAATCTGTTAAGCTCAGACTGAGGGCAGAGTGTGGAGATAAGTGGATACCCACAAGAATATTTGTTTTTCTGGAAACACAAAAGTCAGACCAACTTCTGCTCCAGAGGACAGAGAGTTTCTCAATAGGTGGAGGACTGAGATGGGTTATGAAATGGAGGAGTATGAGGCCTACTTAAGTTGATTGGATCCATGAAAAGCTTGTTGACAGACTCAACATCCAGAGAACCTTGTCAGGTACTGGAAAAATCTGTTAGTGCAAGGAAAAAACTAAACAAACACTGGGACCTTCTAGGTCATGGGAGTTTGACTTGGGTGGGCTATAGCACTCCAGACTCTCTACCAGCTAGACCAACCTATGCCTACTCTCAGTTACAGAGGGCTCGGCTGTGGAGGGGAAGACTGTGCATTCCTTAGGTGGCAACAGGGGCTGGATTCAGAAATGGAGTCTGGTTAGTAGCAGCTTAGTATATTTAGCATTTTGTGGTGTGAGAGATGGTCAGGAAGAGCAGGGTTCTAAGTTTAGTGGTAACACTTACTGGATGAATGACCCAGAGGAAGTTTCGCTCCTCCTCTTGGCATCAGCTTCCACATCTGCAACATGGGATGTGGCAATGCCTGTAGTGTCTACCTACCAGAGTTTCTATGAAGCTCATATGCAAAATTTATAGAACTATAGAAATCCACCTATTGCAATTATTAGTGAAATTCTTAACAGAAATTTGCATTAGACAGTCCTCATACCTCTCATGATAGACTTATAAGAAGGATGTAGAACACAGAAAGATCGAGTTGGGAAGAACCATAGATTGTAGACTGTCTGAACTGGGAGATAAAGCAGAGACTGTCTAGAAGATAGAACCATTAAAGTGATTTTTCTAAAGCATAGATCTGACCATGTCACCCTCTACTCAATAAACTAAGGCTCCCTATTGCCTCTGGAATCAAATTCAAAATGTTGTTTGGCATTCGAAGCCCTCATAACCTACCCCCTCTTTCCTTTCCAGTCTTCTACCTTACTCCCCAACACATATGGGATAATCCAGTGACACTGGCTTCCTGGCCATGACCCTCCATCTCTCAGCTCCAGGCATTTTCTCTGGCTGTTCCCCACACCTGGAATGCTCTCTTACTTTTTGACTTCCCCGGCTTCCTTTAAGTCCCAATTAAAATCCCTTCTCTTACTGGAAGCCTTCTCTAACCCGTTTTAATTCTACTACCTTCCTTCTCTTAAATATGTCCTTTTGGTCCTTTATATAGCTCATGTGATTGTTATCTCTCCCATCAGACTGTGAGATCCTTAAGAGTGGAAGCTGTCTTTTGCCTCTTTTTGTAAAACCAGTACTTAAGCACAGTGCCTAGTACGTAGTAAGTGCTTAATACATGTTTGTTGATTGATTTGCCATAGAAGGCCAGAGGTGGGAGGGACCTCAGAAGTCAGAATATCTGAGCTGGAAAGAATATTATGACATAGAAAAGTATGACCTGGGAGTCTTAGAATATAAAACAGATAAGAATGTCAGAACTGGGAGGAGCCTTAGAACACAGGTGATACTTAGAAGGGACCTGAAGTATGATTTAGTCAGTTCCCTCATTTTCCAGGTCCAAAGGAAAGTGACTCCTCCAAGATGCACATTCCAGTAGTAATACCTGGAATTCACAGTCAGGACCCAGGGCTTTGTTTGAGTTCAGGGTGCTTTCCACCAGCATGGTGTTGAGTCCCAAGAGCATAGAACCCAGTTGGATATCCTGAAACTGGATTTAGAGGCGGGGGTGGGGAGCCAGCTCAACTGGTTTTTGGATGCATACCTCTCACTTCATTGTTTAGTTAAAAGCTTAGTATTGCTGCTTAAGGGCTGCTTGGTATTCTGGTAATTGCCAAATCTAATGGCCTTTTCTCAATCCACATCTTTCTTGACCTTGCAATCTCTGACAATATTGACTGTTCTCTCCTCCTGGTGACTCTCTTTCCTCTTGGGGATTCCTTGGCTCTGCTCTCCCTTGATTTTCTTTCTTCCTGCCTGACTGCTCCTTCTTAGTCTCCTTTCCTGGGTGAGGTGAGAGTGAAGGTATCTATTTTGGACATGCTGAGATTGAGGTGCCCATGGGAAATGGCAGTTTGAAATGTCTGAGAGATGGGTTGTGATGCAAGATTGCAGCTTGGGGGCCACCCAGGGGCTATATACATATAGATCAGGACATCATCTGCATAGAGATGGTAGAAAAGCTATGGTACCTGATGGGCTCACCAAGAAAATGTGTAGGTAATGGCAAGAGAATAAGCATTTATGTAGCCTTATTATTTGTCAAACACTGTATTAAGCATTTTTTTGCAAATGGCATCTCATTTGATCCTCACAACAACCAGGAGAGGTTGGTGCTATTATTATCCCCTTTTTACAGTTGGGGAAACTGAGGTAGGCAGTGGTTTAGTGACTCACCCAGAGTTATAAAGCTAGTAAGTATCTGAGGCTGGGATTTGAACTCAGGCCCAGTACCCTATCCACCGTATCAATGCCTCAGAGATAAAGAGTTAAAAGAGAAGAGGGGCCAGCAAGAACCTCAAAGAACACCTGATGTTGTGGGGAGGTGATATGGATGATGAGCCAGCAAAGGAGACTGAGACGGAGTGGTCAGATGGGCAACTTCCTGAACACCCAGAGAGGAGAGAATATTCAAAACACAATCATTCTTCCAGTCTTCCCCAAAGCCAGGAGCTTGGTGTTATCCTTGCCTTCTTCATGTCCAGTTAATCATTAAATCTTTTCCTTTCTTCCCCTATGACAAGGAATTCTTAACTGGGGTCTATGAACTTTAAAAAAATCTGTTTTGATAGCCTTGTAAAACCTGGATTCTCACACCTGCCACTGTTATCTGCTAACCATGTGACCTTAGGCAAGTCATTTACAATAGAAATCAGTTGTATTTTGTGCATTGAAAAACATTATTCTGAAAGGAGCTCCCCAAAGGAGTCCACGACATAAAACCCCACCATTTTTTTCAATTTCCCCCTTCTAATCCTTTCCCTCTCCTCACAGGGTCACAATCCTGACTCCAGACCTCATGCACTTTTGTCAGGATTCTTGCAATGACTCAGCACCCCCACATTGATTTCTCTATCCCATGCCTTCTCTCAGCCCCGGCCATCCACATCCTCCATGTAACAGTGATACTTCTAAAGCAAAGATCTGACCACATCATCCCCTCACTCTACACATATCAGTAGCTCCTCATTATTTCTAGGCTTCTGTATAATCTCCTCTGTTTGGCTTTTAAAGCTCTCATCTTCCTGGCCCCAGCAGCTACTTCCAATGCCCCTGAAAGGTACCGGCTAAATTCGAGATCCATTACTTTCTATATTATTGATACCAACCCAGTGTAGGAAGATTAAATGACCTATCCAAGATCACTGAGAGAATATAAACAGTTTGGGGGTGAGACCAAGACTCTAAGATATTTATCAGAGTTTGGTCCAGAAGTACAAGCCAGGCCTAATTAGCTGAGTTAGATCAAGGTAATGAGCAACTACTGGGTTAAAAGTATTCTGGGAACTGAAAAAGACTCTACAGGGTTGTCTAGTCCAATCAATCAGTGATTGACCAACCAGCCAATGATTATTGATTAAATGTCTTCTATGTGCCAGCACTGTGCTGGCCACTCCTTTTACAGATGAGGAAATCAGGATAGTGCCCAGAGGGAAGTGATCAGGATGGTGGAGAGCCTTGAGTTAATGCTGGATCAGGACAGGTTAAAGCAAGGGGTACATTTAGCCTGAAGAAAAGAAGTCTTCCAGAGTGGAACCATGGTGGTCTTTAAGTATAGAATGATTGTGGTCCATAGGATTTGTTTCATTTGTGTCTAGATGGATAGGTAGACACATAAGGCCTGTCTTGAGTCCTTAGTGTATTCCAGATACTGTGCTAAGCCATGACAATACAAAGACAAAAGACAAAGACAAAAACACCCAAGACAGTCCCTGCCCCAAAGGACTTTACATTCTAATATGGGAGGACAATACATGTAGGGGAGCTAGAAGTGGGGGAGGGAGTATGAGCTGCAACATATGTAGAGATGGCTTGAAAATGGAGTGGAGGATGGATTCCTGACAAAATAAGGGGAAAGATCTCCTATTGGTACCTGGGTCCCTGTGTAGAGTCCAGAGTTCCAGTGGAAAGAGGTGAGGATGGTGGGGAGAGTACAGGTATCAGGAAGCAGAGATGGTCAGTGATGGGAAGTCAGAAGTAAGAACAATGGATAGAAGGTAGAGTATATGTGGGTTCAATGTCAGGTAGAACGTCCTAATCATTGGGAAATCGTTGGTGCAATGGATAGAGCTCTGGATCTGGAGTCAGGGAGATGAACTCAAATCCATCCTCAGATGCTTCCTAGATTCAGGACCTAGGACAAGTCATGTAACCTCTTTCTGCCTCAGTTTCCTTGACTGTAAAATGGGGATAATAACTGCGTCCACCTCCCAAGGTTGTTGTGAGGATCAAATGAGATAATATTTGTAAAGATCTTAGCACAGTGCCCATCACATAGTAAGCACTACGTAAATGTTAGCTGTTATTATTACCATTGTCCAAAGAGGAATGTATGGATTCAGAAGGCAGGAGATTTTCCACCATTTGGAAATCTTCAAGCAAAAGTGGGAGGGTTGCACATTGGATAGGTTGTAAAGAAGATTCTTAACTGTTTAGCAGTCAGTTAGAATGGACGGTCTCTGAGATGCTGTGATTCTTTAAGACCTATAGAGGGAAGTGACTTGCACAAAGTCCTGGAGCATCTATTCATAACCTCATTCATTGGTACATTTAATAATTCCCCATGCATCCATCCATTTGTTCATTCACTTGTTTGTTAATTCATCCATCCACTTTATTCATTCATTCATCAGTTTATCCATCATGCATTTGTTCACTCATTCATTCATCCATCCATCCACCCATTCATTCATTCATTTATATATTTATTCATCCATCCATCCACCCATCCATTTGTTCATTCACTTCTTTGTTAATTCATCCATCCACTTTATTCATTCATTCATCAGTTTATCCATCATAACATTTGTTCATTCATTCATTCATCCATCCATCCACCCATCCATCCATTCATTCATATATTTATTCATTCATCCATTCATCCATTTGTTCATTCATCTATTCATTGATTCATCCATCGTCCATCCATCCATATTTTTCATTCATTCATCAATCTATCCATCCACCCATTTACTGAATTGAACTGAATTAATTCCATAAACATCTGCATTTTAAATTTGCAGAAAGAACCATCAAAGAGTCAGAAAATTGTCTGATGCTTCCTTTCCTCATTAGATTTCCTCCCTGCTCTCGACTGTGTGTGCCAAATGCAGTTATCAGCACCCAGTGGGGTTTCCGGGGACTGGAAGCTGGACTGGAGTTCAGCTGCTTAGCATTTCAGCCCCACTCCAGGGCTTCTGTTCTCTGGCCTTTCTTCCTCTTTTCTCCTTTTGCTCTTCGCCTCACCCCAAGGTGCAGTCACAGAAGAGCAAGCCTGTTCTTCAATCAGTTACTCACACACTCCAGTAGAGGAGCAGTTGTTTTCCATTTCTGGGACTGGAATAAGGTCCTTGCAACTGTCAAACTCAGGTAATTGATGAGCCAGGGGGGAAAAAAAAACTCTTGCCATAGATCTACCATCAACATGTTCCATTACAAAGCAATGGTGCTATGCAGAAGAAAACAACTAAACCTAAACCAGCTCTTTGATTCAACAATTTATTTATTAAACAATCTATTCTTTGCCAGGCACCATGCTAAGGTTCAGAGATAAGAAGAAGGAATCAAAACAAGCCTTGTCCACAAGGAGATTACCTTTTCCTTGGAGAATGTGACATGTCCATGGATAATCTAATACAAAGTCTACCAAAGTCATTTCAGTAGGCAGAGAGTATTAATACCGGGATGTGAGAGGTAAGGCAGGAAAGGCTTTGTGTAGGAGGTAGTTCACTGAGTTTTGAAGGAGTCTAGGGATTCTGTGAGGTAAGGAAGGGGAGGAGATTACTTTGGCGCAAACGTACAGAGGTTGGGTTAGGGGAATAGCTGGGATCAGTTGGACTGTACTGGGAGCAGGAGACCCAAAGGCTGGTTCCACCCCAAGTTTGCTAGATTGCCTAGATATATTCATTTTCCCTATCATTTTTCAGGACAGAGAAAGCAGCCTAGAAAGATCACCAGATCACCACCAATTTATGTATCTTCTTTACTGGCCTTCATCCCCTAACTGGCATTTGGAAGACAAGAAGTCATGAACACATAATGTACTTTGGGAACTATAAGGCTACAGAGAGCCCTGTGCCCAGGGACCTGTTTTTAATATGGCCTATGGAAAGTCATGATAAATAGCCATGGTTACATTGGTCCTTTGGGTGGCCCTCCTACTGCCGCAGTCATTCTACAGAAGTACTGTTTGGGTTATAGAAATTCTTTCCCTTCCTTGACTTTGCTTCTAACTCTTCAGAATTTGCCAGCGTGACTCAGCTGCCTTCTTACCTTCTCACTTTAGGGACTTGCCTAAAAAAATAAAGTGAGTTTCTTGAATATCCCTCCACCATGCCAGCCCATTGGTGATTTCCTTCTAGAGACCTCCATGTTGGTGATGACCCTTGGCTGCTCATGCTTCATCCCTTTGCTGGCTGTTTCTGACTTCAGATTTTGACACCATTGTCCTTCTCAGCTTCCTTTTGTGTGTTGTTCTCCACCATTAGAATGGAAGCTCTCTGAAGGCAGAGATTGGCTTTCTTTTTTGTTTATATTTGTATCTTCAGTGCTTAGCAGAGTGGCTGGCACATAATAAGTACCTAATGAATTTTTCCTTCCTTCCTTCCTTCCTTCCTTCCTTCCTTCCTTCCTTCCTTCCTTCCTTCCTTCCTTCCTTCCTTCCTTTCTTCCTTCCTTCCTTCTTTCCTCCCTTCCTTCCTCTAAATTCTAAAATGTCTTCTGTGTCTGACAATATGGGTTTTATGTTCTGAAATCCTCCCTAACACTGATATTCTTCTAAGGTCCCTTCCAGGTTTTATATTTTAAATTCTATGTTCTAAGGTCATTTCCATTTCTAATCTCCTATGGTCTAGTGTTCCCTGTGTCCAAAGGACTCTCCTGGCTGTTATATTCTAAGTTCTGTTATCTAAGACCCCTTAGAGCTCTGACTTTGATCCTAATCAGTTCTGTGAGTCAAGGTGAAACATAGACTAGGCAATCTTTCTAAGGTCTTTCCTAGCTGTGACATTTCATGTGCTAAGATTCTTCTCAGCTCTGACAGTCTGTTCTTTGTTCTAAAGCCCCTCTCCCCTCTATCCCATTTTGAGTTCTCTGTTTTAAATATGCTCCCAGCTCGGGTACTCTATGGCTGAGTCTCTGCCACTTCTTACAGTCTGTGTTCCCAGACCCCATTTCTACCTCGGACTTTCTATCATTTTAATTGGTCCTTTGAATCAAAGAGAGACTTAGACCTAAGTGGTCTTTAAGGGCCCTCCCAGCGCCGACATTCCTTGTGCTCCAAAAGCTATCCCATGGCTAACGTTCTGTGATTCTACAGCTTCCTCCAGCCCCAGCCAAACTATCACAGGACCAAAGCTTTAGAGGAAAAAAATAGAATCCTGCCGTTCATTCTCTGTGATGAAATACTAAAACATTTCAATTAAAATACAGTTGAGTTAAAGACTTTCTCCCTTCTTTGCCCACCATCTGTCCTCCCATTTCTCCTCCTCTCTTTTTCTGTCCTCCGTTCCTTCCCTCCTCCCCTTTCATCTTCTGTTCTGTCTAATAATGTTTCAGGGAAGAGCGGCTCCCAGAGGGACAATTATGCCCAGCGTGGCACCGGCAAAGCCCAGAGCCCAGCAGCTGCAGCGGCAGCGGATTCCAGTCAAGTGGCAGCTGAGAATAGGGGAGTGGTATAAATAGAATATTTAATAAGCATATTGGGGATTGGGGATTGATTTGTCCTTGATAGTAGTGTCAAAGTAATGGCTAGCTTGGCTCAGAAGGAGTGTGTAAACATTGAAAGGGAAAAGAAAGAATCTCTAACCAATTACCTGGCCATCAAAAAGGTGCCTGAGTTCTTCCCCTGCTCAGACCCAGGTCCTAGCTGTCCTGACTGCTCCAGAGAGATCAGAGGTGCTCGTCAAGTGGACAGTGGTAGACTAGAAACTCTTAGAGGTCCTTCTGGATTCTAAGATTCAAGGATTCTACGATTAGAGTGTTGAACCTGGAGTCAACAACCCTGGGTTCAAATCCTGGTGCCAACACTTTCCATTTGTGTGACCATTGGCAAATTACTACCCTATGCCTCAGTTTCTTCAATTGCAAAATCAGTTTCTATTTACATGAAGGGGTCCTTTCCACTAACCAAGCTATCCCGTACTTTGTGAGGATAATAATAATAGACTTTTGTGAAGCACTGGACACTGCAGGCATTATTATTTTTATTTTACTGATAAAAAAACTGAAGTTCAAAGAGGAGAATTGTTTGACCTCTGATTCCCAAGGTAGTAAATAATAAAGAGAGGAAGTGAAACCAGGGATCAATCAACAATCACTTAAGTGCTCACTAGGCACCAGACAACTGTGCTATATAATGAAATAAATCATCCCTGTCCTCAAAGAACTTCCATTCTGTTGGGGGAGACAACAAAGAAGTGCAGAAGGACATTCAGAACAAACATGAAAGAACAAATAAAAAGAAATGAGAAGCTGTTCCTTACAAGGCTACTGGTGAGGGAGGAGCAGCAGTTAAGGTTTCTTCAGCTGGAGGGTACAGTGGATGGAGTGCCTGCTGGACCTGGACTTGGGAAGACCTGAGTTCAAATCCTGCCTCAAACACTTATTAGCTGTGAGATCTTGGGCAAGCTGTTCATTCTCTGTCTTGCCTCAGTTCCTCATCTATAAAAGGGGAGACCACAAAACACCCACTTCCCAAGGTTATGGTGAAGGAATGAGATCACACTTGTATGGAGCTTACCTTTGCAAATGTAAAGTTCTATATAAATGCTTGAGTAGAGTCTTGAAGGAAGAGAAAGATTCTATGATGAGGGGGGAGTCCACTTCAGGATTGGGGGTCAGTCAACGCACAGCTTTGGGAAATGGCATTTCCAGACAATAGATCTCTCCATCCTCTGTAGAAGGCCACCCTTCCAATGAGCTTGTGAAATGGGGCACATAAAGGACTTTGGGACTAGCAGGTGTCTCCAGGGGACCAGGGACAGTCCCTCTGTGCTACTTCTCAGCCCCTGCAAGTCCCCTCCCTTCCCCTTTTCTCTGATTCCCTCTCCAACTATACCTCACCCAGGATATACCTCCAGCCAGGTAGATGTTTTCTTTCACCCTTCTTCCCTCCTTCAGAAGCTGTCCAGATCTGGGAAAGCTCTAGAGGAAGTGAGATGCAAACATCTACTCCCTTTCCAGGATAAAAAGCATATAGGCTCCTGCATGTCCAATGTTTCAAAGTGAGGGTGCTCTTTGATCCCAGAAGAGACATTTACCCAAGTTTGCTTTGAGGGGGGATGAATCTGGGTCAAGATCAGGTATTTCCCAGCTTATCACATGGGTCTTATTGGGTGAGCCAATAGCTGGTTGTAACATTTCAGAGTGCTGTCTTCTTGGCTTCCTTGTCACTGGGGGATCAAGTAGAAGGTCAATAGCTGGGAATGGGCATGTGAACTGGGTGGGCTCTACAGTAGGCTTGCCATAAGACTCACAATTAAATTCAATCCAGCAATCATCTATTAAATGCCTATGATGTGCCAGTCACTGGCCCCACCCAAATGTCTCAGTATCATAGGACATTTCTCTCCATGTTGGACTCTATGAGCAGGTTTGAAGGGAGCTAGGGATTCCAGGAGGTAGATATGAGGAGGTAATTCTAGGCATAGGTGATACAGACTATGCCAAGACCCTGAGGGAGGAGATGACCTGTTGAGTGCAGGATGCTGAAAGTAGACCCATTCTCATATGAGGCACAGCGAGTAGTCTTCTGGACTAAGAATCAGGAAGATCTGACTATGGGTGAGTCAGCTTGCTTTGGCACGCTTCACTGTCTTCATTTTAAAAATGGAAGTAGTAATACTAGTACTAGCTGGAATTTAGATAGCTCTTTTACATACATTTGATCTTCAAAACAATTCTGAGAAATAGATGCTATTCCTATCCCTATTTTACAGATATGGAGGCTGAGGAAGACAGGCTAAGTGATTTGCCCAGGATCACAAAGGTAGTGTCTGAAACCTGATTTAAACTGAGGTTTTCTTGATTCAAGTTCAGCACTCTAAGCATTGCATGAAAGGCAGCATAGTGTTGAGGCTCAAATGAGATCAAGGATGCAAACATCACAGTGTCCTAAAATTTTTTATTTTGATTATTACAAAAGTGGGTTTACAGTTATGTGTTTATGTTAGATTGCCAGAGCTGGAAGGGACACTAGAGATGATCTAGTCAAATCTCTTTAACTTGAGGAAGAAACTAAGGCACAGAATGGGAAGAGACTTACCTAAGGTCACACAGGTACACAGAGTTCTGTTCCTTCCTCCCTTATTCTTATCCAAATAAGCCCCGTCACAATGACTGTGACTTGTTTAATCACTGACTTCTTTCTAGGACTCAGCACAGAATTCCTAAATAGAAGACACTGAATGAATGCATCTTGAAATGATTACAAAATAACTGTCATGGGACTTGGGGGAGGAAAGAAGGAAAGACATGGTGTATTTTCACCACCAAAGCACGTATCCATTTAGGGGAGGGTGGCAATGACAGTGGGGTGGAGTGTGTGATGAGATCAAAATGTCTTTTAAAAGTCAGCAGAAAGGTTCCCCAAAAGAGCTTTGTAGTGAGGGGAAAAAATGACTGATGTCAGTGGAACAAAAATGCAGAAATTCAAGCTGCGTGTTTCAGCCCACACTTTGCAATCCAGGACCATACCAGGCCACTTGGCATCTCCCAAGTCATATTATGCAGCCCTTCATGAAGATAAAAATACCATGCACAGAATCTAGTTCAGTCCATTTTCTGAAATGACTTTCTCCTCTATAAACTCTTTGCTGGATGGTCCAGCACCCTCTGCTTGCTTGCATATCCTTGGCTGGGAGGAATCCTGCCTACCTTCCCCTATTCAGGCATTCTGATCTATGTTTGGACAGTGCACATTATTTGGAAATTCTTGCTTTCACCAGATAAATATCTAACTATCTCAATGAAGAGAAAAAGCTTCCAATTAGAACAGGAGAGGGAGACAAGCTCCCACCTTCAGTGAGAAGACCTTTGTTCTAGGCGCATTTGCTTGATGGTCTGAGGCTAGAAAGAGACATGGGGATGTCCTTGTTACTTGAAGTCAACCCTTCATCACCCATTTCTTTACAGTGGCTTTATCTTTGCATTGACAGAGGGAGACATGCCTTTATAAGTTCACCTTTATGAACCTCAAGGTACTCTGTAAGCACTAGCTAGTATACAGTCTTCTTTCCTTAGACATGGTTTCCTTGTGTTTTCATTCACTAATCTCGTTCTAATTGCCATGGGAAGCAGGAAATGGAAACATTTCATCATCTCTCATGGAAGTCCTCAGAAGAAGAGACAACAGAACATTTTAGTTTCAGTCCATTAGGGCTCATTACTTCTCTAATGAAGATTTGTGTTGTTTCTGGAAATAGTATTGTACTTGCCTTCCATTTCCTTCGACCATTCATAAGAGTGCCCAGGCTTCAGTTTATCCTTGGCCAGCTGCAGCTCCTTGCAACAAAAAGACAGGCAAGCCATATTTGAGGCAGCCCAGAAGGAGGAGGTTTAGTGCCACAGACTGAGAGTCAGAGATATGGGCTCAGGGTCCCACTCTGCTATTGACCATCCCTGACTGTGAGGCCCCAGGAGATCATGGGAGAGATGGAGGCTGGAAGAGTTAGAGATCATCTGGTCAGCCTCCTTCTTAAGCCTGGTAAGGAAACAGAGACCCAGAGAGATCAACCAACAAGCAGTTACTAAGCTCTTATTATGTGCTGGGTACTGGGTTAAACACTGGGGAGACAAAGAAAGGCAAAACACAAACCATACCTTTGAGAAGGGGTTCTAATGGGAGAGGCAGCATGCAAACTGGTATATATGCGTGCAATACGTATATATCTATTTTGTATATATCTATATTTATCTATCTATAGTAAATCAGAGGTAATCTCAGAGGGAAGGCACTAGCATGGGGGGGGAGGTGATGGTTATGTACAGAATAGAAATAAATTTATATTTTTATATTTGGAAAGGACCTTAGAGGTTATTAAGTCCAATCTTTTTAGTTTACAGATGAAGAAACTGAGGTTATGGAAGTGAAGTGACTTACCCAAAGTCACACAACTAGCAGGTGTCTGAGGTAGGATTAGAGCCCTTGTCTTCCTGACTTCAGTTCCAATGCTTTAGTCATCACACCACCCTGCCTCTAAGTGTCTTGGGCTTAAGTTTGGGAGATGGATAAGAGACAAGTTCTCTCAAGATCTGTATCATAGTCTTGTGCCTTCCCTATCATGTTAAGCTTTACTTCTTCAGGCCTTTGGAAAAACATGGTCTAAAAGGAGAGGGGAAGAGAGAGAAAGGTGAAGGCTCTAAGATGATCACCGAACCCTCTCTAGCTCCAAAAATCTTTGCTTTAAAGGACAAATTTGTTTAAAGCTGAATAATATGGAATGAACCCTCCCTGCATTACATGTAGTTCTACAGAAGAAGAAAAGAGGGTCAGAAGATACCACAAATGGGAGGGACCTTCTTTATAAAAAAGCATCAGTAAACTTCACTCTCTTTTTCTTGAAGAATCAGAGAACCTGAGGATCCAAGAACCAGAGGAGAGTTGATGGCTTCAAAATCAGAGAGAACACAATCTCAGGGGATCTGGGGAACAGGGTTTAACAGGGAATTGGAAAAACCTCAGAATGGAGATTCAGACCTAGTCAGTGGTCCTATCCATCCTTCCAAGAAGGGAATTTCTTTCTTTCCCAATTAACTAGCATTTAATCTCCCCCCTCCTATCTACTGTCCCATGAGGAAAAAAAGAAAAGAAAAAAATAAAATCCACGTAGCAAATATGCCTAGTCACACAAAAGTATTTCTCTTAATGTTCACATCCAAAATTATGTTCCTCGTGGCATCCATCTTTACTCCATTATCTCTCTGTGAGAAAGTGGGCAGTATGTCTGATCATCAGTTTTCTGGAATCATAGTTGATCATTGCCTTGATCAGAGTTCTTAAGGCTTTAAAACTGAATTGCAAACCTTCTTCTTCTGGTTCGGCTCATTTTTCTTCCCATCAGTTCATACAAATCTTCCCAGGTTTCTCTGAAACCATCTTTTTGTTTTTTACAGGATAATAATATCTTCTTACATCCATGTTCCAAAACTTGTTCAATCATTCCCCACTTGATGAATGCTCCTCTTGAGTTTCCAATTCTTTGCCATCAAAAATTGTGTTTGTCCTTCATTGCCGAAGAAGACCATGCCATCAGAGAAATGATGACATGACTTGAACTTGACTGTTTTGAGCCAGGGTGGGCTGTGCAGGTCACCAGTCTCACCTCTCCTTCAGAGCCATCTGAATCTAGTGGCCAGATATTCATCAGGATGACTGGAGATGACCCAGGATGCAGTGGGAGATCTTGGACTCTTTAGGCCAAGGTCTTTGCAGATACTCACTTAGGGTGAGGCAACACCCATTCACTGAATAGGCCTGTCTAAGAAATAGCCAGGGTATGGCCCTTCTAATGAGGTCAAGAAAAAGAAAGACATCAGGCTGGCCACCAAAAAAGAGGCTCTCTAAATGAGGGATTTTAAATGGAGACTTTGAAACGTGAAAACTTAACTGCTTCCTCCTCCCTGGAGATATAAGTCTCCAAAGGGATTGAAAATATGACCAAGTCTAGGGAAGCAACCTCTAGCTCCATGAAGTCTACTTCCACGATTTGTCATTGTTGTTGTCTAGCTATTTCAGTCACATCCAACTCTTCATGTCCCCATTTGGAATTTGTCGACAAAGATAATGAAGTGGTTGCCATTTTCTTTTCCAACTCATTTTACAGATGAGGAAACTGAGGCAAAAGGATCACCCAGCCAGGAAGTATCTAAAGTTGGATTTGATCTCAGGTCTTCCTGATTCTAGGCCTGGCACTCTACCCACTCACCACCTAGCTGCCTTTCTATGATGATCTGGAATATGATTGAAGTTGAGATTCAAAAAGATAACTTTGATAGGTTGGGAATCATTATCTCTCTCTAATATGTTTCATGTTCTCTGAAAAGGGAAATTTAAAGGCTCAGCAACTTACAGCTGGAAGAAACCTTCATGATCACAGAATTGCAGACACTCAGAGTGGGAGAGGAGCTCTGAAACCATTTGTCCAAGGTGTGAGTTAGAACCCCCTTTCTAACATCTCCTGGAGGTGGGACCCAGCCTTTATCTAAAGGGCTCCAATGGGGAAGTCCATTCCATTCTTTGAGATTTCTAATCATGAGACAGTTTTTTCCAACAGACATCAAGCATAAATGTGTTTCTTGGCAACAGCCACCTTATGTTTATCATTTAGCTTCCTAGGTCTAAGCAGAGCAAAGACAATTTTAGGATTTAATTCAGTCCCTTCATTTTACAGATAAAGAAATCGAGAACCAGATAATGACTTGTCCAAGGTCCTGTAGTGCTGGGCAGGTAGCAAATGTTTAAATTCTTGTTGATTGATTGAATTGAATCGGCTTAAATTGAATCAAATTGAAATGACTTCATAGTTTTGCCTCAATTTTGTACGACTCACATAGGATGAGGTGTTCACAGAATTGTCAGCTGAGAATTTGGGCCCAGCCATCCAGGAATAGAACTCATCCTATGGACCAGAAAACCCCAGTAAGCAAAATTTGTGAAAGGTGGTTCAGTAGTTGATGACATTTTGGGGGAGGGAAATAGCACATTATACTCCTGTGGGAATAAGGGAAATAGCTGTTCCCAGCCCTTAGTGGCTTCACATGGATGCTTGGCCTTCGATGTTTGCTGTATTTGAGATTAGAATTTATCTCATTACTTAAAGAAAATTGATTTGGATAAACTTGGTGTCTTTTGACACATGAATTTAGTTTCTATGAAATGGTGGCTGGGTAAACTAAGGTCACCATCCTTTCTATTTTGAGACCAAAGCCATTAGGGTCAAGAATGAAGGCAAAGCTGAGCAGAAGGAACAGCAGGTCTAGAGGCTGAGGATACATAGGTTTGACTATTACCATCACTTCATGAACCTGAGCAAGTCACTTCTATTTTCTAGAGCTCAGCCCCCACCTCTGAAAATGATGGGAGGTAAAATGAAATAATTCCTAAGGGTCCTCATAGCTCCAAAACCTATACCCTATTTAATCCTGCCTGATGTTGTTTCTTAACCTGGGTTTGAGAACTGAAAAAACACAAAGCAAAACTCTTTTATAATGTAGTTTGGAGCTCCTGGAGGAGCAGGAGACATGGCATCCATCTGGGAGTAAAGATACACACTCCAGACAGACACAAATACAGAGGGGCGGTCACTCACAGGAGCAAGTTGCTTCCAGGAAAGGGCCCTCTGATAGCATGAAAAGGAACTGGTTTCAGACAAAAGGGACAGGTGGCCCTGGCACTTGAGATCCCATCCAGTGAAAAAGGAGATTCTGAGAGTCCAGCTGAACATTATACTGAGTAGAGAGCCTGCGTTTGCAGAAACCTGATTGCCACAGCAGATATATGGTGCTTCAAGGCCTGGTAGCTGTGCAATTGTTACTGCCACATATATTTCCTTTCTGGGCGTCTCACTATTATGACATTCAAAGCCCTTTAATTGGTCTCCCTGTCTCACATCTCTCTCCATTTCAATCTATTTTCCATCACTATAAAAATGAACAGGACACATTCCTATTCAGTCTCCTGCTGTGGCTCCCTATTATTGCTGAGATCAAATGAGAAGTTTGGCAATTAAAACTCCCCCCCCACCACACCCTTTCCTACCTTCCCAGTCTTTTTATTGTTTACTTCCTTCCTCCATGACCTCAGTAATCCTGCCACACTGGCCTTTCTGTGTTCCTCATACTATAGACTCTGTCTCCTGACTCAGCAGCTACTCCCTGGAGGTAGGTAGGCTCTCCCTCCTGATCTCTAACTGAAAATTCTTAGTTCCCTTCAAGGACATATCAAATAACATCTCTTACCTGACATCTTTTCAGACTTCCCTAGTGGTTTGGAACCCCACCCTCCAGGCATTTTACTTGGGTTCCATTTTGTTAATGAGATAACATACATTGTAATGTGCTTTACAAACTATAATGTCCTATATGCATGCTGGCTATTTCCCATGTCTGGGAGCATGTGTTTCTCCCCTTCCTTATCCAAGGCAGCAGATGGTTTAGGTTTGGTCTTTGTCTAGAACCCAGCAAATGTGAGCAGAAGACTTGATGTGAGGAGCCCTGAATTCAAATCTTGCTACTGACACTAGCTGGGTGCTATAAAGCAAAGGGGCCAGTGTAGAGAAGCCTCATCCATAGTCAGAGCTCCCTGGGAGGAAGGCCCACCTGTAATGCTGACTGCCTGGTGACTGAGCTCAGTTTAATTCCCTAGCCTCCAGAATCGGCTGTTTCCTCATCTGGAACATGACGGGGCTCACTCATTTATTCTTATGTGGGTACAGAGTAAGCCAGGCAGTGGGGGACAGAGTGGCTAGAATTCTAGACTTGGAATCAAGATGATCTGAGTTCAGATCCTGTTTTGGATACTTGATGGTCTGTGTGAGCCACTCAGTCTCAGTTTCCTCATCTAGAAAGTGCAGGGGAGTTGGGGGGCACCTACCACGTAGGGTACTTGAGACACAGCACCAAATGAAATAATCTATGAAAAGCCCTTCAAGCCTTAAAGTTCTATAGAAATGTTGTTATTATGGAAAGGGTCCCCCTAGTGACTGGAAGCCCTCTGTTCTTCTCCAGTTTTACCTTGCTCTATGACCACAGGTCTTTAGCTCCAAAGGTCCTCATTTCCTTTTTTGTGAAAGGAAGTTGAGTTGGCCTGGAGGGAGGGTAACCTGAGGCTGAGCAGCGAGGCCTCCTCAGCTGTGATGATGGGTAGCTTCGTGCTGAATGAGCTGGGCTTCACACAGTCATCTCCCTGGGGAGAGACAGTCTGAAGCCCCACCTAGCCCCTGCTCCTCCTTCTCACCCCCGCTCCCCAATTTCTCTTCTTGGAAAGGACAAGAGCTGGCTCAGCGATGTCCTATTCATTGGGATGGGACTTTACTTGCCTGCAATCCCATCTTGAAGTATTCACAGAACTGGGGTGTATCCATCCCCAGAGTCACAGACAGTGCAAGGCAAAGTCTGGCCAACTTGGATCAAGAAGCATATACAGACACACACACACACACACACACACACACACACACACACACACACACACACACACACACACACACACACACACACGGAGAAGCACACTGAGAGCTTGCTTCAGTTTCACTCTAGCCCTGCCCAACCTGTGCCTTAGAAAGCCTCCCCTGCTGGGCTGCAGTAACCCAGCACTAAGGGTCAGAGGGCCTGGTGGGCAGTGTGGGCTGCCCTTCTGACCCCAGCTGCCTCTCCCTGTCTCCATGGTTTGTCCATAACACATCTCCTGTGGAATCCTTTCTATGTGATCCCAATCTTTTCCTTTAGCAAGTCTGGGCCAATGACTTTCCTTCCAACTTGAAGTAAAAGCCCGCCTGGCAGCCTGAACTGTGTTTGTCACTGGCTGGTGCTGGATATCTAAGGGGAGCCTGTACTCCCAGAGCCCAGGCCCTGCCTGCCTACCTCCCATCTCCTGAACTTAAAAAAAAATTTGGAGATTTTAAGTTATTCAAATTGACCCAACATCTCCGATGGCTGTGTCTTCAAGGTTTCCTATAGAGTCTTTTGGTTAGCGTTCAGGAGTCCCTAGGAAAGGAGAGTCGCTTTTCTTCAGTTTGGTTGAGAATGACCTTGGATAACATGACTGTTAGAAAGACAGCTTTCTAGTGATGGGACCTTGGGCAAAGCCCATCTTCTCTGGGCCTCAGTTTCCCCTAGCTATAAAACAGGTGCCATATCTCATGTTTACATCACCTTTGAGGCATTCAAAGAATGGGACATAAGTTATCTCCTTTGTTCCACACAGCAACTATGTACTAAGTCTCATCATCCCATTTTACAGGGAAGCAAACCAAGCCTCAGGGAGGTTCAGTAATTTGTCTAGGATCACATAGATTGTAGATAATTGAGGCTGGGTTTGAATTCTGGTTTCCTGACTCCAAACACAATGCTCCATACCATTGGACTGAGCTCAGTTCAGTTCAATTATCTGACAAAACATTTATTCAAGAACTGCTGTGTGTCAGGAAAGAAATGAACATTTATTAAACACTTGCTATGTTCCAGACACTGTGCCAAATTCTTTACAATTATTATTTCATTTGATACCCCAGTCTAGTGAGGTAGGTTCCATTATTACCCTTATTTTACAGTTGAAGAAACTGAGGCAAACAGGTTAAATGACTTGCTGGGAGTCACTTGCCCACTTACAACTGGTAAACGTCCGAGGCTTGATTTGAATTCAGGTCTTTCTGATTCTGGGCTCAACACTCAACACTCTATACAACTCTCTATGCAAAAAAGAATAAAATAAAATGGTCCCTATATTTAAGGATCTTACTATCAACCAGCAAGTATTTCATAAGCATCTATTAGGTGCCAGACACTTTGTTAGGCACTGAAGATACAAACACAAAATGCAAGTCCCTACCCTCAAGGAACTTAACGGAAGGCACAGTATGTTAGGGAAGGCTAGACCTTACATCAGGATATGGGGATGATGGCATGAAAAATGGGGAGGTGAAACTGGCTTTCAAAGAGATTCAATGAGTCCCTCCAAGTTACACACCTCACATTATAGGGCCTAGATTCACATTTGGGTCTAGTGACTCAAATGTCAGTGACCTGGTAGCAATATCATGGCTTCCCTTCTTCCCTAGCTCACTGTCAACAGGGTGGTCTGAATGAGCTCCCTGGAGAACTGGAGCAAGACAATATTCCAGTTGTAGTTGATTCCAGCATATGGGCTGGAACATAGAAGTGGGCAGGAGGGTAGATTCAAGACTGTTGGGGCTGGAAAAGACCTTTGGACACCATGGAGCATTGATTGTCAACCCTGTGAGGAAACTCAGACCAAAGAGTGTTGATAATTAGAGTTGGGAAGGACCTCAAGTCAAGGTAACTTTGGTATTATTACTATTTTCTTGAAATTTCAGTGGAAATCTGTTTCCCTCCCTCCTGAGTTAAAGAACTTCAGCATTGCTAGTGGGAGTCATCTTGTGCCACCCATTCCCAAAAGGACATCCGCACCACAGGGTACAGAGTGAGTGTTCATCTAATCTTTCCTCAAAGACCTCCAAGGAATAGGAACCTCCTTCTTCAGGAAATCCACTCCACTTTGGAATCACTTTAATTGTTATAATATTTTTAGGAAACAATTTAAAATTGTGCTAAAAACAATAATAACAAATATCCACAATGATAAATGTGGGGAAAACCAGGTACAAGCACGCACTGTTGGTGGAGTTGTGAATCCATCCACACATTTTGTAAAGCGATTGGGAGCTGCGACCCTACAGTTACTAAACCATGCATACTCTTTGCCCAAGTTGCATCATCACTACAAGCAGCTCAAAGAGATCAAACAATGAGGTAAAGGACCTATATGCCCCCAAATAGTTAGAGCAGAGCTTTTCACATTAGCTAAAAATTGTCAACGAAGGGAGCTGTCCTTTTATTGAGTAGTGGCTGAATGAATTATGGTATAGGAAGTCACGGATGAAATGAATGGTTCCAGAGAAGCCCTCTGTAAAGTGGGGCAGAGGAGGGGAGCTGAATCAGGAGAACAATTGGTATAAAGACAACACCATGGTAGAGAAAAACAACTTGGAAAGACTTTAGAACAGCAATCAATAAAATTATAAACTACGAGTCTGAAGGGCCAAAGACGAAACGTGATACTGACTTCCTGCCAGGGAGGTGATGAACTTAAAATGCAGGGAAGGACACATTTATTTTGGGGGGTAGCCAATGTGGAAATTTGTTTTATTGGACTGATGTTTATGATGTTTCCTTTGTCCCTTCCTCCCTTCCTCCATCTTTTCTTTCTTTCATACTTCCTTTCTTTTCTCTCTCTCTCTCCCTCTCTCTCTCTCTCTCTCTCTCTCTCTCTCTCTCTCTCTCTCTCTCTCTCTCTTTCTCCTCCTCCTCTCACTTCTATAAAGATTTGTTTAGGATAATTATCATTAGCATATTTATTTCCTGATTGTATGGCATAGTTTCTGATCCCCTGATAATTCTAGTTACCCTCTTCTATGTGTTCACCAACTTGTCAATAATGGTCGTAATATGTAGGTCACAGAACTGAGTATAGTTCACATAGATGTTGCCTAGCCAAGGGACAGGACAGTGGCAAGATCCGCATGCCCCCTCAGTCAATGTAAATCTACTTTCTTTCTCCAATGAGATTCACTTTTAGTCACTCATCTCTCACCACTCACCACAACATCAACTAGTGGGAGAAAATCTTGGTGCTAAGATGACCAGCTCCTAGCTCAGTTGTTTCTTATATTTTATAAATGCTAAGCTTTGAAAAGACTGAAGCAAGACAAGTGTGGTTTATTTGAAAGAGGACTGAATTTAGAGTTGGGGGGGCTGGATTTTCATCCTAGCTCTGCTGATCTGGGAGAGTTAGTGTTCTTCAGGACTCAGTTTCCAAATCTATAAAAGGAGAGATTTGATTAGGTGACCCCTAAAGCCCCTCTAAATCCCATAATCTACAAACCCCTAATCCTAGACCAGGTTACAATAACAATAGGTTATTTATCTGGTTTTAAAATTGCATGAACACAAAGGTAATTCTCAGAAATTGGAGAATTTTCTACGAAGGGATCACTAAATAGAGAAGAGCTCCTGCTGATAATATTGCCAGCAATTTCACAGTTAAATTCTGATTTCCAAAGAACCCACACATATTTAATTCTACTTAGCAGAAAACTACAGCTCTTCTGGACAAAAGCATGGACACTAACTTCTGGAAGAATCATCTGAGCCCATCATGAAATCCTTCTTATTCCTTGAGTTGGAACAATATGAACATAATGACAAATGCAGATCCCCTTTCTGGGGAACACTTTCTTCTTTGGTTTAGTTTTAAGCACAACTTCTGCTAAGTGGAACAAAATGGAATTTACCCACTCCACTGTCTTGCAATACATTGAATTATCTTTCAATAAATAAAAAGTCAAGTTTATTGGACTTTAAATTGATGATAACCTCACTGAGTCTCAGTTTCCTTATTTGTAAAATAGAGATAATAATATGTGTATTAACTACACCAAAGTGGAAGCCATAGCAATAATAATGAACACATATAGCACCTACTTACGTTCCTTGCACTCTGCTAAATACTTGACAAATCTTACCTCTTTTATCCTCTCAATAATCCTGGGAGATGGGTACTATCATTATCTCCATTTTATTGTCGAGGAAACTGAGGCAAACAGAGGTTAAGTGATTTGCCCAAGGTCACACAGCTAGTAAGTATCTGAGGCTGGATTTGAATTCGGGTCTTCCTGACTCCATGTCCAGCGTTCTAGCCACCATACTACCTATAGGATGATTGTGAGGAAAGCATTTTGGGGAGGGATTTCTTCATGGCTTTACAAAGTCAACATGAGCCAGGAATAGCTCAGAAGTTGCTATGATCTTGGGTTACAGCTGTGTCCAGGATTAGGGAAGTGACAGTGTCCTATTCTATATTCCAGTCAGACAGCATCCTGGGGATTGGGCTGAATTCTGGGACCTGTCATTTGGGAAGGACATGGAGCAGCTGGAGAGAATCCTGAAGACCAGGATTATGATGTGAAGGGACTTGAGGTCATACCATAGGAGCCCCTTTGGAAGGAGCTGGTGATACTCTTCTAGGAGAAGAGACTATTCAGGGGGAATGTCCTAGTTGGCTTCTGTTATTTGAAGAGTTATTGCTTGGAAGATGGATTCAACTTCTTCTGCCAGAAGGAAGAATTAGGGACAATGGGTGAAAATTGTGGAGAGGCAAATTTAGATTTCATATCAACAGTGGAAATAACTTTCCCAAACATTGCAGTATCTGAAAATAGATTATGTGACCTCAAGAGGTGCTGGGCCATCTTTTGCTGGAGGTTCTTCAAGCTAAGCTTGGGCAACTACTTCTCAGGTGTGGTGGAGGGGATGAGAGATTCAATTCTATGACCCCTTGAGGTCCCTTCCAATACTGACATTCAGAGAAATTACAGAAGGACATGTTCATATGAGTTATTTTGAATTCTTGTTCTTGGATCAAATAACCAAAATTCTCTCAAAAAATTCCCAGGCATTTAGCCATGTCTTCTGACAGCAGACATCAAGGCAACCAGCAGGCCCATCCTTGAAGATCTTCCAGCTTGGTAGAGCCTGCCAGATCTGAAGCTCCCTGAGACTAATCTTCAAGTCAATTCAACAAATATTTCTTAAATGCTTATTCAGTGTAAGACCCTATACTAGGCACAAAGACAAAAATGGAAGTGATGCCTCTTCTCAAGGCTCTTATATTATAAAGGGATGTAGAGAGGCAACATGGTCACAATCAAGGAAATAAACTCTATATGGAGGAAGAAAATGCAAAATGACTTCTGTCAGGAGTATAGGAGATTACCAATGACAAGAGATCAGGGAAGGTCTTCTATAGAAAGGTACTTTGAGTGGTACTTTGAAGGAGATAAAGGATGTTCCAAGGCAGGGGAGAGGAGCAAGGACACTCTAGACATGGACACTTGCTAGGGAGAAGCCCCAGAGGATGGGAATGTAGAATGCCTTGTCTAGGGAATAGCCAGTGAGTAGGTGCTTTGGGCTGGAAGGGAGAATTCATGATAAAGAAGAAAAAAATGACATGGGAGAGGGAGGTGGGAGCTAGATGATGGAGGGCTTCCCATGATATCCCAAGCATTTTACCTTGCTCTTAGATATTACTCGAAGATGGTCTTTGATGGCTGCTATGTTTGGGCAGAGGTTTGAGGGCTGGGCCTGGAGTCAGGAAGACCTGAGTTAAAATGTGACCTCAGATACTTATCAGCTGTGTGACTCTGGTCAAGTCCCTTCACCTCTACCTGCCTCAGTTTCCTCATCTGTCAAATAGTCATAATGGCACTTACATCACAGGGTTTTTGTGAGAATCAAATAAGATCATACCTGTAAAGTGCTTAGCATAATGTCCAGTACATAGTAAGTATTATATAGACTTTAGCTATTGTTATAATTCCATGGAAAACCTGGTGTTGAACATTTCCAGCCTGAGTGCACCTGATCTGTGGATTACAGTCCATCAGTGGCTTGCTTCCTGAAGCCTCTCTACCATGGTAGAGCCTACTAAAGCTGGTCTCCTCCTGGCATAACTAACCAAGGTATCTCTGTTGTGATGAGACATCAGAGGAATGAGTTTATGGAGGATATGAATAAGATGCCAAAGCCATCCCCTGTCTATCTCTCTCTTCATCTCCAATGAGCTTTCTGGATCTCAGCAAACTATCCCCTGGATGTCTAACAAGGGGCTGGAGACTTCTCTCCCCTTTCCCTCCTCATGCCAGTTATGGCAACTGTTTACATATGGCGGCTGGGCCATGGGCTTATCTAGCTAGGAGCTCATGGCCTTCCTTTGTTTTTTTTTTTTTTTTGGGTGACTGAGCAGTGATACAGAGGCATGGATTATTCTCACTTTGGAAGCTAACTCATAAGAGGTCCAGAGTCCTTGAGAATGTCAGACACGATTTGCCTACAGGAATAGGCCAGGGAGGAGGGATCATTGAGGCACAGACAAGCTCAGCAAGTTGGCCATGGTTGTGGAGCTAGGGCTGAACTTAATTCATCTTGACTCCACACTGAGCATTCTATCTACTAAGATCCCATGAAGCAACCCCTGCTCCCCCTCTCTCCCTCTCCCTTCTCCCTCCCCCTCTCCTCTCTTTCTCTCATCTCTCTCTCCCCTTTCTGTCTCTCTGTGCATATACACACTCATATATACATATATGTATGCACATGTATTCATATGTTTATACACATGCATATCTTTATGTATATGTATAACATATGAACACTGTGGGGTAGTGGATAGAAAGCTGGAATGGGGGGGCAGGAAAATCTAGATTCATATACTGGATTTGACTGACATGTACAGGCTATGTGAGTCCTGCAAGTCACCTAACTTCTCCTTATCACAGGACACTCTCAGATGAGGAAAAGGTGCTGACCTGCTTTGGCAGAAGGAGTTTCCTCGCTTAGGGAGTTTCTGTACCAATACAATCCAAGGTCCAGTTCCAATTTCTTTTTTTTCCTCTTAAAATTAAAAAAAAATAGTTTTAAACATTTACTTCTAGGAGATTTTGAGTTCCAAATTTTTTTCTACTCCCCTCCCTCCCCCTCCCCCCAAGATGGCATGCAATCTGATATAGGTTATACATGTACAATAGTATTAAACACATTTCCACATTAGTCATGTTGTGAAAGAAGAATCAGAATCATGAGAAAGGAGAAAAAAAAAGAGAAAATAGAGTGCCTCAATCTGCATTCAGACTCCACAGCAGCTTCTTTGGATGTGGACAGCATATTCCGTCCTGAGTCTTTTGGGATTGTCTTAGATCATTCCACTTCTGAGAAAAACTGTCTATCAGCGTTGGTCATTGAACAACATTGCAGTTCCAGTTTCTTACATATAGCTTTGTTGTCCAGGTTGCAAGATGTTGAGGAATAAATGAGAAGAAACAAGCATTTATTAACTGTCTTCTGTGTGCTAGCACTTTATAAATAAGGCTTCATTTGATTCTCACAAGAACCATGGTAGGTAGGTGTTATTTTTATCCCTGATTTACAGCTGAGGAAACTGAGGCAAAGAGGTTAAGTGACTTGCCCAGGATTGAACAACTAGTAAATGTTTGAGAATGGATTTGAACTCCAGTCTTTCTGACTCCAGGGCCAGTGCTCTATCCACTCTGATCCCAACACAGTGACCATAGGCAGCTTTGTCTAAGAATTTATCCGGGAAAGGGAAGGGAGAGGATGATACCTTGAAGAGATCTTCAATCTAGTGAAGGCTTTTTAAGGACAGGGAGGCTTTAAGAATGTTTGAAGGCAGGAGGGAAGAAACCAAAAGGGCACGATTGAAGGTGTGTGTGTGTGTGTGTGTGTGTGTGTGTGTGTGTGTGTGTGTGTGTATGTGATCAAAGATACAATCTTCTGGGAAAGATGGAAGGAGATGGGGTCAAATGAACATGCAGAGAGGTTGGCTTTACCAAGGAGAAAGACCACGTTTTTGTCAGGAGAAAAGGAAGAGAGAGTGGACAATGGTGATGAGGGCAGTGAGAGAAAGGAGGAAATCATATCTCAGTTTTCCCAATAAAATAAGAGGCAAGGTCCATGGTCCAGATATTATCAGGTGGCAGAAGCAGCCTGGCACTGTGGCTAGACAGATGTATTTGGACTGAGGATGACCTGTTCAAATCCCACTTCACACTTTTCTTAGCTGTATGACCCTGGGCAAATCATTTTACCATTCTGAGCCTCAGTTTCCTCATCTGTAAAACAGGAATAACAATAGCACCTATCTTACAGGGTTGTTGTTCAGGTCAGATGAGATGAGGTATATAAAGTTCTTTGCAAACCTTAACATGTTATAAAAATGCCAACGATTATCCCTGGTGGCAATAACTCTCTCCAAGGAACACAAATGAAATCTGTTTCTAATTAGTTCGATTTTTTCCTCTTTTTTTTCCATTTATAAAATTTATGCTGTGATCACAAGTGTTGAAGCTCTTGGAAGTCAAACTGTGTCTTGGATTCCAACAAGGCTTTTTATAATGCCATTTTGGGGTCTAATATAGACTCCAGGCTCCACTATTTGGATATGATCTTTTCAGGACTTACCATATCTGAAGACACTTCATTTGAAGTCAGTAAGTGGTCAGTGGTGCTAAGGATGTTCCTGATGACCAAAGAGACCTCAGTGTGGGGGGAATGGGTGCTGAGGGCTGGGGAGACTCTTCTACCTGCCTGGGCTTTCCTTGATGGCTCCCTCCCATGCTTGCCTTTAGCCAGGTTCCTTCCATCCAAAGTTTAGTTTTATACGCCCAGATTCCAACATTTAAGCACTAACACATATGAAAAAAAATTCTGGAACATTCCTAGTCTATGTCTCATTCTTTTCCAAGTGCAGTGAATGGCTCTGAAGGAAGGGAGCACTGGGCTAAGGGGAAAGTTGGGTGCCAGTAGACCTATGGTGAAACCTCAGTTCACCCCTGTGTGTGTGTGTGTGTGTGTGTGTGTTTGTCATCTCTGTGTGAGATAGGGTGTGGTAGGATCTCAGCAACTTTAGCTTTCTGGCAACTGAGATGTTTGAACAGAAACCTGACTTCAACCCTTGTTGTTGCAAATGGTTCTAATGCCCAGAAACCTGCCTCACTGGGATGCACATACCATGTGTCATCCCAAGGAAAGAGTCAAGGTGAGCTTACTGTGGGGGCAGGATGGCAGCTGTTACCACCAAGAGCAGTCAGTCCCGTGGCCCTTAAAGAGCCCTCATCTTTCTTCTTTCCTTAGCTTTCAATGCTCTTGACTCTGCCACCTGCACCTCTTTTCACTGGACACCCCTTCCTCTATGGGCTTTTGTGTCATTGGCTCATAGGATCATGATTTTGTATGTAGAAGGGAAAGTGTCATTATATCCAACTGCCTCACTTTATAGGTGGGGTGTGTGTTCATCCTTCGTTGCTGAAGAAGGCCATGACATCAGAGAAATAATGACATGACTGGCACTTGACTTTGTTTTGAGTGAGGGAGGGCTGTGCAGGTCACCAGCCTCACTTCTCCTCCAGAACCATCTGAGTCCAGTGATCAGATATTCATCAGGATGACTAGAAATGACCCAGGATGAGGCAATTGGGGTTAAGTGACTTGCCCAAGGTCACACAGCTAGTGAATGTCAAGGGTCTGAGGTGAGATTTGAACTCAGGTCTTCCTGACTGTTGCACTGGTGCTCTATCTACTGCACCACCTAGCTGCACCATAGGTGAGGAAACTCAGAAAGGTTAAGTGACTTCCTGAGAGTCCCACAGCTTGTATCTCCAATCTCTCTCTGTGTCTCTTTTTCCCTCTGTCTTTTTTTCTCTTTCTGTTCCTATTTTTGTCTCTCTCTGTCTCCCTTCCTCCGCCAAGGGAAGTAGATAAAGCAGGGAGGAACCTAGGCCTTTGGGTGGCTCTTCCTAAACTGGACTTCATACTGTGTCCAAAGAGCTGAGTGTCCTGGTGGCAGAAGAATGTACCTCTGGGGTATCTGGTTATCTGGGAAGCTTCCCCTTTCTCTCTCTTTCTGAGTTTCCCTCTGCCATGCGTGTTTTTGCATTAGACTGTGTTGTAGACTGCCTTAGGTCTTAGATACAGAGTACAATCAAAGACTGGGGGCTACTGACTTCTCCAAGGTCAGAAACAATATCTCATAAATAAACCCTTCCCCACGCTCTCCAGCTGTTGCCTGTGTCAATGGGTATGGGATCCTGGCAGACTGAAGTCTTGGGATGCTGACCCTGTGAGGATAGTAGGTCAATGGTATTTGAATCTCCTCCTTTTTATTTTTTGGATTTACCACGTCTCATCTCATCTCAGGGCTGTTGAATGGCCGGGGTGACCTTCACTGCCAAAGGACAGCGGTAGTGGAGAAATGACCATCATATTTCAGAAAAATGCTGAGATAGGAAAAAAGCCCTTAATCTCAAGGCTGATTTTTTTCTTTTAAACACTGAACAAATCTTGAAGCTCTATAGAAATTGTAGCTGCTATGGATGCTCCTGCTTTCGACATGAAATCCGTGTTGATAGATTTCAATTGACTATAACAATTAAAAATATTTTCCATTATTACATGTATGCCATTTGGGAATCATTTCTTTTTACATCTCTAAGTTAAAGAACTGGACCATAAAAAAGCTTTCTGCTTTGTTGATCTCAGGGAAGGAAAAAAAATAACCCTGGAACAGGTTCCTGTTAAAATATTTCCTCCACTTGAACACAGCTTGTCTCTGTTCCACCATGTCTCAGACGATGTTTTCGATATCTCGGTGGTGTGTATTTTTCCATCGAGTGGTTTTGAAAGTGGGAGAATCTCCCATTGCCCAATCACCATATGGAAGATATTAAACATTAAGAAGGAAGAAATTAACCTCTGCTTGCAACACTGCCTGTCAGGCAGAATCATCAGGGTTACCTCAGGGCTTCCTCCTTAGATTTGCAACTTCAGCCCTCTTTTACCAAGCTCACACATTGTTTCTTGGGTCAGTGGGTAGTGTGCGATAGCTCAAAGGCGGAATAGAATAGCATTGGGGCAAGTAGTTTTATCAAGGATTCATTTCATCTTTATTTTTCATTTTTTAGAAATTTACTTTTTCAATGAACATGTCTTTGTTTTTTCTGTCCCGCTCCCATTGGAAAAAATATAGAAAAGCCTAACTCTTGTACCAAGCGCGTGTAGTCTCAGAGAACAAATTCCCACTTTGGCCACGTTCAAAAACTGTAGGTCTTTTTGCATATCTTGAATCTACCCACTGTGTGCCAGGAAGGGGGTGGGGTGAGCTTTATCTTGGGTTCTCTGTGCTTGGTTGCAGTTGTGATCAAAGTTTTTAAATATTTCAAAGCTGTTTATTTTTACAATGAGGTCATTATTGTTCTCTCAAAGATTCAACTAAAATTTAATTGAAACAATTAACAACCAGCAAAGTAGCAGGGTATAAACTAAGTCCACATAGATCATCCACATTTCTAGTTATTAAAAATTTAGTAAAATCAGAGCATATCTAAGCTAGAAGAGACCCAGAACATTGGATAACAGAGCGGGAAGGGGCTTTAGCTTTTAGACTGTCAGAGTAGGGAGGTTTCTGAGCACATTTCAGGTCAGAGTTGGCCCAGAGTGTCTGTGTTGAAGGGACCTTAGCACATAGAATGTCATGGCTAGAAGAGGCCATAGAACATATGATATAAATAATCAGAGCTCCTCCAACTTCAATACCCCAAAGATTCCATTATCTTTGGATTATGGATTACATTATGATTACATCATTATGGAGTACAGGCTCACGGGTTTAGAGGCCAGCTAGTCTAACCTATTTATTTATAAGGAGATTGAGGTTATGGACCCAGGGTCATAAAGGTCATGCCAGAGGAAGGATTTGAATCCAAACCTTCAGCTTTAAATCCTGTATCATTTTACTTTCTACCACACTGCTTTGTGTATTCCCTCCACTGATATGGATTGTGACCCATTTCCTAGCATTCTCCTGACCTTACATATATAGCACTCCATACATCCATTTGTGCATTTCTGTCAGCAGGTGGGTTCCCCAGAGGGTTCTGGACTCCTGCTCCCCTCAGGGACCCTGAGGTGTTGTGGCTTCTGACTCACTCATGAACTCTCCATATCTGGTAACTAGAAGGACTCTAGTTACCTTCTAGAAAAGAGTTGTGACTGGGATGTTGTAACAACCACAGCCATTAAGCTTTCTGCCTACTCTGGGATGGGGGGGGGGGTGCATCCTCCCATTGTACCAGGTCCTGCAAGGGTCCTTGTACACAGAGGTCCCTAGAGACAGGAGGCTTAGACCCAAAACACAATGGAAAAGATGAAGGAGTAATGGAAGGAAGGAGGGAGGACGGAGGGAGAAAAGGAGGGAAAGAGAGATGGAGAGAGGGAGATAAGGAATTAAAAGGACAGGAAAGGAAAGGAAGGATAGAGGAGAAGGAAGGGAGAGAAGGAAGGAAGCAAAGAGAGGGAGGGAGCAAAGATGGAAAAAAGAAGCAAAATAAGGAGAGGAGAGAAAAAGGTAGAGAAAGAATGGTAAAGGAAGAAAAGAGGGAATGAAAATAAGGAAGGGAGGTGGAGAGGAAGGAAAGGAAGAAATGAAGAAACAATAAAAGAGGGAGGGAGAGTGGGAGAGAGTTTCAGAGGGAAGAAGGATGTTGAAGTGAGGCAGTGATGGAAGGAAGGAAAGAGGAGGGAACCATCCATAGAATGTTAGGCTTGGAAGTCATCTTAAACATTCTTAATTCATTTCTAAAGATAAGGAAACTGAGGCCCCAAGAGGCCGAGAGGTTTGGCCAAGATCACAGTGAGGAACAGATCTAAGATTCCAGTCAGACCTAAATCTGTAGAAGCAGGAAAGGCACCAGACTCAGCATCAGAGGAGCTGTTCAAATCAGAGCTTTGCTCCTCCCTCAAGGAGGTCCTTCCCCAGCTTTGCCTCAGTTTCCTCATCTGTAAAGGGTGGGGGAGTTACCTGTTTCCCAGCTTTCCATTTATGGTCCTGTGATTTTGTAACTCTTCCCCACAATACTGCTCCCTGGTTTCCACTTGATGATACCACACACACACACACACACACACACAGGTACACACATGCATATACATGCACATGCACATGCATGCACACATGAACATATACATATGTATATGTACACGTACACACATATATACACTAATAGCTCAGGAAGCAGGTACCCAGCCTAGTGGAGGCCAAGGCCAGTAGCATTGGCCAGAAATATCTTGGGGGTCAGACCCAGAAAGGGTGATTAATGGGAGAGTTGTGGAAGAAGAGGAAGTGGAGCCACCCCCCCCAGCTGGGCTTTGCATCTGGCTTGTGTCCTTACTTCCCTTCCTGGCGGGTCCTGTTTCCTCAGACAGCTCATTGAGCCATGATGTCAGCCTCAAGAGACAAGACACTAAGTGAAGGAAGCGCCAACTGAATGATTTTCTTAATCCTGATATACGCTATTGGCAGCTCTTTGGGAGCCATGAGCAGCCAGAGCTGACAAATATTCTTGTCTCTTAAAATAAAGATTTTATAAACACTCAGGGCATCCCTTCAAAGGCAGGCTCATCTCGAGCTTCTATTTCCAGAGTACTTTTCAAGAGAGGGACTGCAGCAGAGGGGAAAGAAGGCTGAGCTGGGAATAGGGAGCCTGGGTTTGAAGTCCATTTTGGCTGTGTCTCTTGCTTGGCCTGTGCATTTTCCCTCCTTCCTTAGGACCTCAGTCCTGTCCTTTATTAACTGTTCAGCTTGGACGCTGTTGTATTTAAAGCCCCCTTTGGCACTAATGTTCTACGATCTGGACTCTAACATCCTTTGCCAACTTGCTGCACCATGTTCCACATTCTAAAATTCTGTGTTTTGTTCTGTGGTCTAGCATTTATTGTTGTAAGGAGTCTTCCTGTTCTTCCAGCCTTTTGAATTTTATTGATATATTTTGTTCGCATATTGTCTTCAGTTCAAACATATCTCTGTTCTCTCCTACTCAGGAAGCTTTTCCATGTACCAAAGACTAAAATAGAAAAAGGAAAAAACACCATTTAGGCAAAACCAAAACATGAGTTACGTCTGACACTGTACAAAATAATCCTTACCACAGTCCCCCATGTCTGCAAAGAATCAATCCGTCATTCAGTCAACAAAGATTGATAAAGTGCCTACTCTGTGTGTTGGGAAACACAAAAAGGTGAAAGACAGTCCTCAAGGGGCTTACAATCTAAGGAAATTCTACATTTTTCTTTGCTCATGCTGCTCTCCAGACTCATAAAGTTCTCCCCCCCTCACTTCACTATCTGTTGGTTTCTTCCCATCCTTTAGAGTTCATCTTCAATGTGTCTTCATCCACTGAGCCTTCCCTGATGCTTCCAGTCAGTACTGATGGACTTTTCAGTCTCTACTAGTTCCTTTATCAACAATTGTCTGGTGCCACCCTGTAGAGAGAGGTAGCTGTAGTGTGGGGATAGACAGGTGGTCTTGGAACCAAGGTCTGTATTCAAATCTCTGTATCCTCTCTGTGCCTGGTACATAGAAAGTGTTTGATAAATCTTTATTAATTTTTTGATTGGTTGTATGGAAAGACTATGGTGAGTATAAAAGTGTCATCCAGACTTGGGAGGGGATTGTTTCTAATGGAAAGGACTGGGGAAGACATCATGGATGAGGTTGCATTTGAGATGAGCCTTGAAGGACAGCCAGGGTTTCCAAGAGCACAGATGAGATGAGAGAGGAAGTTCTTTAGGGCTCGGGATGGGACATTCCATTATGGAACTCCAAACAACCTAGGAGGTCATCTGTTCCTACCTCCTGTTAGCTGCACTTCTCTGGCCAGATCTTTCCTGTGCACTGATCCCACTCTCTCTCTCATTTTACGGTATGTATGCGTGTCCACCCCCCACCTCCACTTTAGATAGCATGTCCCAGAATCCAACAGACTGACCCACTTTCAGATGTTGGGGGAAGCTCAGAGGCCAGCAAGTTTGAATCCCCTCTGAATGAAAATCTCTACAATATCGCTGACAAGTGGTGCCCCACCTTTGCTGCTACTTCGAGGCAGATCAATGGCTTGAAAAGAGAACTGGGTTTGGAGTCTGAGGTCCTGGGTTCAACTCCTATCTCTTCCCCTCACTACCTGTGTTACCTTGGCAAGTGAGTTAACTTCTGTGAGCCTCAGTTTCCTTCTCTGAACAACAAGATATCTACATGACCTCTATCTAACTTCATTCATCCTGAAGTGAAGGATGGACACTGAGGAAGACACTGTCAGCCTCTGGGGCAATAGGTTCCACTTTAGGAAGGCTCTAATTGTTTCAAACAAACATATCAACAGTTAGTTATTAAGCACCTTTTTATGTGCCAAGCTTTCTATGTGCTAAATTCAGAGAATACAAAGAAATTGGGAAACATATTCTATTGGGAGAGAACCTGCACAGATATAAGTCTATACCAAATCTATACAAAGGAAGGTAAGGTAATTTTCTTGAGGAAGCCACTCAGAATTGGATCAGGAAAAACTTCATATAGAAGGTGAGGCTTAGGCTGAGGCTTGGAAGCAGCACAAGATTATACGAGAAGGACGTGATGAGGGAAAGTATTCCAGCCAGTGGAAAGTCATCTGTAGGGAGATGAGGGTTCTATGTGAGAAGCACAAAGGGACCAGGGTGACTGGACCACAGGGAGGAGGAGAACATAAAAAGCACTCTAAAGGTAAGATGGGTAGAGGTTGTAAAGGACCTTCAATGCCAAACAGAAGAATTTATTTTTTGATCTCCTCTGCAACATGGCATCATCTGTAAAATGAGCTGGAGAAGGAAATGACAAACCACTCCAGTATCATTGCCAAGAAAAGCCCAAATGGGGTCACGGACAGTTGGATGTGACAAAAATTGACTGAACAACAATATGCAATATGGCACCACTAGACTAATAAGTGGCGAGGTGACCTAGTCAGACCTGGGCTTTAGAAAACTCATTTTGGTGCTGAGAGGAGAATGAATTGGAACAGGGAGAGACGAGGCTGGGAGACCACCTAGAAGGCTATTGTAATAACCCTGGAGAGATGATGAGGCCCTGCACTAGAGGGTGGTCATGTGAATAGAGAGAAGGGATTGTGTAGGAGAAATGTTGTACAGAGAAATGGACACACTAAGATTTGGTAACAGATGAGTTATGTGAGATTAGTGAGTCATTTAGTTCTCTCCAGCTGCCATCCGTTGCTCCTGGTTCTGCCATCTGACCAAGACAAACAAGTTTAACCTCTCTTCCAAAGGTCATGCTTTCAAACACTGGAAGGTTACTATTATGCCACTCGAATCTCCTCTTCTCCAGGTTTAACATGTCAGGGTTCTTTAACTGATCCTTATAGGGTGCAATCTCAAGACATTTCCCTTTCCTGGGTTCCTTTCTTGGGATGCTCTCTAGCTCACCAATGTCCTCTCCAAAATGAGATGACCCTATGTGACCACATTCCTCCAGGTTATTAACCCTAATTTACAGGTAAGGAGACTGAGGCTGATAGAATTGGAGTTCAGGTATTCCTGACTCCAAGTCCAGCATTTTATCTACTGTGCCACCTAGCTGTCTATTGAGACAAGAGCTATCCAAGGGCATTTCTGGAGACAGCATCAAGACGGGGAAAGGAGAGAGAGGAGGGAATAGGACACCAAGTAAGGTGAAGGGTCTTGATAACACTGGAGGTCCATCTTGTAGAATTAGCAACGAAGGGTGGAGGCTGCCAGGGGGAATGTCAGGAAAGGCTTCCTAACAATGATAGCTATCCCCAAATGGAATGAAAGGTAGTGACTTCCCCATCACTGGGGGTCTTCAAAAAGAGGCTGAGAGGCTGCTTGTCAGGGATATTGAGGTAGAAATTCTTGTTAGGTTGAGATCTGTTTGGATGCCTTCCGACCTGGGACTTCTCTGAGTAACCAATTCCTCCTTTTCACCTGTTTCAGAATAATGAACAAATTCCTCACTCAATTTCCATAAAATGGTGGCTAAACCTTAGTACACCAGACATCTTTGACACTCATTAAACTGGGGCCAGTGGAAATTGGAAAAAAGAAAAGTTTTAGATTTTTTTGGCAATGAGAAAAGGTCATTATTTATTTTCTCTCCCTTGCCAGATTCATGAAACTTTTACTCCCTGGAATGGTTTCTTGGCAGTTCCCAGCATCCGGAGGAAACATGTTAGAGATGTCATTTGAAAAATTCTGGGAGTCTGATTGAAACATTGGGTGGAAACAATTTAGGATGGAGTGTCTCAGTTTATTTGGAGAAGTTAAGTGGAACTTGGAAAAATACAACTTTGGCTAAATTCTGTGAAGATTGAATGACATTCTGCTACAAGAAACCAACTCATGAACTGGCTTTATTCTTTCCTAGCTAAGTTTAGAACCTAACAACAAGAATGGAAGAGGCAGCAGGCTAGTTTGAGTGCTGAAGATCCTTTTGTTCATGGGACACATTCCTCTCTGAGATTGCAGTAGGTGCTTGGGTACTTCCGGAAGAGATACCCGTGAGACTTCTCTACTCCAGAAGTTCTGATGGCTTCCTATTATTTCTGAGACAAAACAGACAGACAAAAAACAAAACAAAGCCACTTCTTTGCTGGGAATTTAAACCTCTCCTGCCTTTCTTTCTAGGATTTTCACATATGACTCTCCTTCATGCACACCCCCTTTTCTAGCCAAATTGGACTATTTGCAGTTTCCATCTCCCATCACCAAGCCTTTGCATGTACTATTCATTCCTCAAATGCCCTCCCCTGAACCTTAGCTTCCTAGAATTCCCACCTTTTATCAAGACTTATCTCAAGTGACACACCCTATATGAAGACTTTGCTGGTCTCTGCAGTCATCAGTGGTCTTCTTCTCCCCTCCCTCCAAATTACTTTGCATGGACTTTCATATTTATTCTGTATTTATTCTGAACATTATATTTTTATTTGTAGAGTTAATTTGTATTAGTGAAAACAAGCTTTTGGAAGGCAGGGAGACCTTTCTTAATGTTTATGTATCCCTTTCACCTGGTTTGGTGTACGCAGTAGGTCTTGGATACGTATTTGTTGAATGACTGAATGAATGAATACAAGCCGATTGACCTAGGTTTTATGATTAGGCACTAAATAGACCTTCTGTCTTCGATAACTATGTCCTCGATGGAGCTGGCAGAAGTAACTGATTATTTATACTAGGTTTTGCTACTATAGAGAGGCAGGGCAGTCTATTGGATGGAGTGCTGGCCACCCTCAAAGCCAGGGAGACCTTGGCTCAAGAACTGCTGTGTGATCCTGGACAGCTTAGCTCTAAGACCATGAGTTACAGGTGAGGTGCTGACAAGCCTTGGTTTCCTCATTTGACAGTTCTTTAGAACAATGAAATCATAAGTCTGTTTCATAGTCCCATCCTTCCATGCTACAAATACTCTAATCTGCCCCTCAGAGACAAATGTAGGAGGCAGGTCTCCTCCAATCTTGCCCATTTTACAAAAGAGGACATTGAGGCTCAGAGAGGGAGAGTGCTTGGCATTCAGAGCTGTGGCTTCTATGTCCAGATTCAGGACAATCTTTGCATGACCTTGCTATGGTCACTCTGTCAACCACAATCATCAGTTTTCTCGTGGGTTTTGCAATGCAAACAAATTTTATTCTTAAAACAGTAGCTGATATTTCTGTAATGCTTCACGTATTCAAAAGAAATGGATGTACAATGTCTGGTTTGGCTCAGGACAGCCTTTCAAGGTGAGGACTGCATGTGTAAGTCCCATTTTACAGAGGTGGAAACTGAGACTCAGAGAAATTTTCCCTTTTGTTAAAAATCTGAATTTGAACATAGCTCTTTCTAATTCTGAGTGAAGGACTCTTTTCAAATTTACCACACTGTTCATCTTGAGAAGAGCTGGAGATGGATGAGCTAGGCTTAATTTCTAGCGTTGCTAATCATTACCAAGCTGTTTGACTTCCTTGCATGTGTAAAATGAAGGGGCTGGACTAAATGTCTCCTGTGGTCCACCTTTCCAGTGAAAATCTCTGATTCACAGTGGAAAGAATTTGGAATGGAAAAAAATAATCAAACTGGGTTTTAGTTCTGGTTTCATTACTTATGTTCTCTGGGACCTCTGGCAAATCATTTTGTTTCTCTGGGCCTTAGTTTCCAAATGTGTAAAACAAGGGAGTTCTCTGAATGGTATTTAAAAGGCATTCCAGATGACAGATTTTATGATTTCTGGCTGTGAATTCCAAGAATGAGGGATGGCCAGGGATGGAGTACACTTAATGAGGGTTGGTAAAAATGTGCTTTTCCAGAGTCTTGAAAACCTAACCAGGAGGAGAATCTAAACAGGAAGAGAGAAAGAGAAGACTATGGACCTCTATCAAGCCAGGTGCTGTAGAAAGCAATTACAATACAGAAAAAAGGAGAGCAAAGCCACTGATTTAAATGGTTCGGTGAGCTCAGCAACCAACTTAGATTTTTAAAAGGACATGGATTGAACTTGGAAATGAGGTTAGTAACAGAAGATGAATTCAAAAGGTCCTATAAAAACCAAACCAGGAGAAATAAATCTCCCAAGGAGCCAGAGTGGATGAAGAATTCTAGGGACACAGTCAAAAACGGTTTCTGCTAATGATTTGAGGGAAAAGAAGAGGATTACTTTCAGACTAAAATTAAAAGGCAGAATTACTCAATTTTTTATTTTTCTTCCAATTTCATGGCCAAGAAGAATGGTATTTGGACTGAACAGAACAGAATGAAAGTGACTAATAGGGACCTGAAACACAAAATAAGTAAGGAAATAATAAGAAAGTAACTTAGCTGACATTTGTAAGTTTAAGTGAATATGCCTGGTGAGTCAGACCACATGAGAACTGAAAGAATTCCCAGTTGTGATGGGCTATCTACTGCTAACAGGCTGTGGAATCATGTGGAGAAGGGAGAGGATGGAGGAAAGGCAGATTTTGTCTCAATTTTCAACAAGGCTAAGACCCAAGAGTTGGCAAATTAAAGGCTAATAAACTTGACCTTGTTCCTGGTAAAATTCTAGAGAATACATATTATTATTATTAGAATAATATTTTATGTTTTCCCAATCACATGTGATAACTTTTAACACTCATTTTTAAGACCTTTGAGTTCTGAATTCTCCCCCTTCCTGAGGCAATAAGCAATTTGATATAGGCTGTACCCATACAATCAGAGCATATGTATTATTAAAGAGATTGGGAGTAGTCATGGAGAAGAGGAACGAGGACAAAGAACTGGTGTGGCTTTGCTGAGGTCAAGCCACACTAATAGAATTTTCATTCTCATTGGGCCTGCTAGGAAAGGGAAAGGGAAAGTTGTAGATAGAATTTGTCCAGGCTTCAGGAAAGCATTCAATTATGATTTTTAATCTGTTCCTGTTGACAAAAAGGAGAGAGTGTGGGTAAGGTCATGGTAGAGTTAGGTGAATTTGGAACTGATGGAAGGACTGGATGAAAAATTATAGTCATCAGTGCCTTGGTGTCAACTTGGAAAGAGGTCTGTATTGGGGTGAGTGTGCCAGGGATCCCCTGTACTATCTAGCATTTTTGTCACTGTCTAGAGTAAAGGTATCCATATGATCCTTATCAAATTTGTAGATGACGCAAAATACAGAGGGATAGCTAACACGTTGTATGGCAGACTGAAGATGGAAATGTCTATCAGATGGTTAGAACACAGGGCCAAATTTAATAATGTAAAAATTAATGTGGATAAATATAAAGATTCATACTTGGGTTACCAGATAATCAACCTCTAAAGTCCAAGGTAGGTGAGGGCTGGTTAGGTATTGGTTGGTGTTAAAAGGATATGTGGATTTTACTCTTCTATAAGCTCAATATTTCTCAGTGGGGCTGTATGGAGGCCCCCAAAAGCACCAAAATAATCTCAAACTGCATTAAAAGGGGTTTGACTTCCGAGAATGCTGATAACCAAATCCCAGTTATACTCTGCCCTTCTTAGATCTCATCTGGTGCTTGTGTCCAATTTTGAGCATCCCATATTGGGAAGAATATTGATAAATGAGAGAAGGGGGTGACCAGGATGGGAAAGAGCTTACAAATGGTGCCTGTAAGAGAACTGGTTGAAGGAATGGGGCATGTTTGGTCTAGAGAAGAGCAGTCTTGAGGAATGACATAGAAGCCTTCTTCACACACTTTGAAGAACTGTTATGCCCCAATTCCTCTAGGTCCCTGTAGCCCATAGGGCAACTCAGACTTCTCCTGATCCAATCTCCTACCAAAGTAAGGGCCCATGCAGATGGGCTTTAGACAAAATCTCTCCAAGGGTCTCTGAAAAAACAAAAAGTGGGCACCCTGCTTTTCCCTAAAGGATCCCTGAGGATGCCTAGGGAAATCCGAGTGGCATCCTTGTTACTCAGTGGCAGAAGGAGGCTGATCTCAAAAAGAAAGAAAACCAATTTAGAAGAGCCCTAAACCCACTTAAGGTTCAAAGAAGGGATGGAGCACTCAAGACTGGTATTGGCCTCCAGAAACTGGATGAGATCCCCATATCTAGCAGGAAGAACCTCTATTTGACTCTAGGGCTTGAATCATGGAACCCTCTCCCTTTCTACTGGCCCTAGACATGCAATCTACACTGAGCTCAGATCTTGGAGGACTCCAGCCTCTAATAAAAGGGAAAGCATCTCCCTTTGGCTCTTAAGCCCCCTCCCCCACCAAACCTGGAGAAAATTACTTAAAGCTCAGTTTTGGTTCATGTCCTGAGCATTGAGATGAATGAAAAAAAATACCCAAAACAGAGTTTCTGGGTGATTAATAACCAATTTATTAATTAGGCTTTCTGGTAATCAATAAATTGATGGTCAGTAATTTCTCTCAGTAATCAAAGATGCCAAGAGAGATTCTGAAATGCCTTAAATTCCTTCTGAAAGGGAATTCTCTGGACATGTGAAAATCAACCCTGATTGGTGGACATTTAATGAGAAGGTGGGCTAAAAGTCTACACCTGCTGAGAATGTGACTTGATCCTGGGACTCAGAAGCCTCCAGCAAGGTGGGTCAGGGACGTCAGTTCCATCCACATCTCTGGCTGGTTTTCTCCTTTATGAGCTGGGTCACCAGATCTAATGAACGGGATCAAGGACAGGGGTTTCCTCATCGCTCACCCTTGCCTCACCGGGGCAAAGGCTCCCAGACTGGATTCTGCTTATACTCTAAACAGAAATTAGGTCTTCTACTTGGATGGGGTCTCCCCAAAACTGACAAATGAATGTCTTGAAGGCCATGAGAAATCTCATCAGTCAGCCATGCCAATGAGAAAACTAACCTGACCTTAGAAGGAGCTGGGTCTTTACAGAAAATAGAAGGAAAAAGGGTAGATCCAAATGAATAATTAGTTATTAATATAACAGCACAATATTAATTTTTCTCAGCTTGCTTCTCTCTGTTGATTACCTCCAATTTATCCTGATATATTTTGTTTGTGCACAGTTGTTTGCATTTTGCCTCCCCTAATAAACTATCCATGTGAGTCGGCCTGGCCTAGTAGGAAGGGTGCTAGAGTCAGAAAATCAAGAGACCTGTGTTCAAATCCTTCCTCAGACATTTATCCTTTGTGATGGTGCGTCCTTGACACTTAGAGCCCCACTTTCCCCATCTGTAAAATGGGGTGAATGATAATTTACGGTATTAAACTAGCATCCTCTGATTCATGAGATTGTAACTAAAGACCTTTATAAACACAGAAAGGTCAGAGGAATGAGAGTCACTGGAGTTCATCAAAGGGCTTTTCTTGCAGACAAACTTCAATATTCTTTAATTCCCTCAAAACCAAACCAAAAACAAAACCTGCAAAGGAACAATAAGCTACAGAATGAATTTTTGCATGGAGCTAAATATAGCTGTTTCTCTGACTCATGCTAGCTCTTCAGAATTTCATTATAACCCTGTGAGGTCGGGAGCAGAAGTTCCACTCTCCCCATTTTCTAGCTGGGGACACTGAGGTCCAAGAGACCCTGTGTTACCTTTGGTTAACAGCTTGCAAGGGATGGAGCCAAGACTTGAACTTGTCTAATGCCAAGACCACTGATGTTTCTCCATGTCTAGACTCTGATGCCTAGGCCTGAAGGAATTCTTAGTTTTTGCAGCTATAGAAAGGTAGGGTCAAACTCACCAGCCTAGAGATCTGGGATTTTGTGTTCTCTCATGAGTAGAAGTGAGCAGTAAGCCTAGTTGGCACAGTAGATAAGGAGCCTGGCCTGGAGACAGGAAGACCTGAGTTCAGATATGATCTCAGACACTCACTACTTTGTGACCCTGGGTAGTCACTTTACCCTGTTTGCCTCAGTTTCCTCATCTGTAAAATGAAAGGAAAGAAATGGCAAATTGATACAATATCTTTGCTAAAAAAAAAACAAAACAAAACCCAAATGGGGTCATTGAAAATGACCAAACCAAAAAAAAAAGAAGTCTTTACTTGAAGACTTTCTAGTGACAGCTTGTAGGATCTTAAATTTAGATCCTGACAACACTATTCTGGGCCATTGACTTCAAATCTCTCATGTCAAAGAAAAGGAAACTAAGGTACAGAGCAGTTGAATGAATTTTCTGAAGGCAAAAAGCTAGTAAGTGTAGGATCTGAACCTGGATCTTCCTGCATGTGAGGTCAGCAGCCGATCCACTGAAGTCATGCTACCTCTCATGGCAGGGAACTCACTACCTATGGAATGCATTCTCCTTGCGAAGGCAAAGTTGTTTATTTTTTCTTTCTCCTTACATTTAGTCTAGATATGCTTTTTGGGAACTTGGACCTATCTTGGTTCTTTCCTTAGGGGTCAGACGGAATGAAGTTAATTCTTTCTCCAGGCGACAGCCCTTCAACTATTTGGAATTGTGATCATACTTCTCCCTGTCGCTCATAAATGCTTTACCAGATGAAAGACTTCCAAAGCAGCAAGTACGGTGGTTGGGGATAATTGTCCAGATGAGACATCATTTTAATGCAACTTAGATTCTTTAAAAATAAATTTTGTTTTGGTCCTGCAGAAAAGCGCAAATGTTCATAAACCATTACCAAAAATATTCCTCTAAAAAGGAGAGGGAGAAAGAGACAGGGAGAGACAGAGAGAGAGAGAGAGAGAGAGAGAGAGAGAGAGAGACAGAGAGACAGAGAGACAGAGACAGAGACAGAGAGAGAGAGAGAGAGACAGAGAGAGACAGAGAGACAGAGAGACAGAGAGAGAGACAGAGAGACAGAGAGACAGAGAGAGAGAGAGAGAGAGAGAGAGAGAGAGAGAGAGAGAGAGAGAGAGAGAGAGAGAGAGAGGAAGAGGAGGAAGCACAGGGAGAAAAGAAAGACAAGGGAGAAGAAAGAGGAGGTAGAAAGGAAAGAATGAGAGAGAGAGACAGAGAAGAGAGAAAAGAAAGGGAGGGAAAGAGGGGGGAGAGACAGAGAAAGAAAGACAGAGAGAGAGCCTAATAGAAGGATTGGGACTGAAATAGTGTTCATGTAACCAAAGCCTTTTCAAGTTCCCTTTTTGTTATATGAGGGGAGGGCAGTGAGTGGACTTCAATTTCAGGAAGGCAGAAACAAGGTATTTAACTTGAATCTCGCCATTTTTCACTGCCATTTTTATTTCCCTTGTTGTTGGTCATCATCTTGTTGTGGAAGCATTTGACTCAGCTGCCTCTGTACTCCATCACTATGCATTTTCTTGTATTTATCTGAATTGGTCAAAACCACTTTTCCTTATGGTCCAATAATGTATCATTATGTTGATGCACTGAGGTTTGTTTATCAATTCCCTAAACATCAGATTGTGGTTGGTTTCCAAATTTTATAATTACAAGAGCAGTGCAGTGAATTTTGCCTAGATAGGTCTTTTTTTGTTTTCAATAATCTCCTTGGGGGTATAAAGCTGGTAATGGTTCTGCCGTGATAAATGACAGGGATAAAGAGTTTCAGAAGGCTTGCACAATGACACATAGGGGGAGAGCTGGTAACTGGTCTCTAGAGGGAGAATTCCATAAAATCAGTCAGTCGATGAGCATTTATTAAGTGCCTACTATATGTCAGACATTGTGCTAAGTGCTGGGTATATAAAAAGAAGCCTGACTGCTCGGAGATGAGAGATGGAGAGTCTTATGGGTGGAACAGCCAGGAGGTCAGTGTCACTGGATAGAAGGCCGCTTGGTGGGGAATAAGGTAAAAGAAGACTGGGAAAGTAGGAGGAGCTGGGTTATGAAAGGCTTACAATGCCAAACAAAACATTTGGTATTTAATCCTGGAGACAATGGGGAGCCACTGGATATTGTTGAATGGGACAGTGACACAGGCAGACCTCTACTTTAGGAAATTCATTTTGTCATCTGAACAGAGGATGGACTTGGGGAGAGACTTGAGGCAGACAGAACCCCCCTCACCCAGCAGCTATTGCAGTGGTCTAGACATAAGGAGGTAGGATAACTTCTAGGTTGTGACCCTAAGGGACAGGGAGGGTGATGGCACCCTTTGTAGTGATAGGAAAGTTTGGAGGGGGAAGGACACATAGGGAGAAGGATAGTGAGTTTAAATTTGGCCATGTTGAGTTTATGGTCCCTACTGTAACATCTTGTTCAAGATGTCCAAAGCAGTTGGAGATGTGAGACTGGAGGTCAGAACAGAGTTTAGGGAAAGAGAACTAGATGTGAGAATCATCAGCATAGAGATGATAAGCTCATAGCAGTTGATGAATTCAGCAAGTGAAGTAGTTTAGACAGAACAGAGAAGAGGGCCCAGGACCCAACCCTTTGGGATACTTATGGTTGGATAACATGACCTGGATGAGAATCTAGGAGACTGAGAAGGATTGGTCTGATAGATAGGAGGGGAGCCAGGAGAGAAACCTTTCCTGAAAACCCAGAGAGGAGTGTAGGAGTGGGTGTTCGATAGTGTCCAAGGCCACAGAAAAGTCAAGGAGAATGAAGACTGAGCAAAAGGCTGTTGAATTTGGCAATTAGCAGATCATTAGTAACTGTGGAGAAGTAGCTAGGTGCTATGGTGGATAGAACACTGGACTGAGTTCAAATGTAGCCTCAGACACTGCTGACCATGTGACCCTGGGCAAGTCACTTAACCTATTTGCTTCAGCTTTCTCATCTGTAAATTGAGAAGGAAATGACAAACCCCTCCAGTATCTTTGCCAGTAATGCCTCAAAAGGGGCCACAGAGTTGGACATGACTGAAAAATGACTTTTTATAGGCAGCAGTTTTGGTGGAATAATAAGGTCAGATGGTGGATTGTAAGTATTTGAGCATTTATTCTAGATCATCTTTTCAAGGAGTTTAGCCACAAAGGGCATAAGAGGTAGAGGATGATAGCAGAAGTGGAAGGATTAAGTGAGGATTTTTGAGCATAGAGGAGACATGGGAATGTTTACAGGCTCCAGGGAAGGAGCAGGTTGAGAGGTAGAGGTTGAAGGTAACTGAGGGAATGAGCATGCCAGAGGGGCTAATCTGTTGGAGGAGGTGGGATGGAATGGGACCACCCGTGAAGGTGGCTACAGGGTTAACCTTGGCAAGGACTCTGGTCACTTTGCCATGTGAGGCAGGGGTTAAGGAAGAGCTAGTGGGAGAAGGCACCAAGTGCCAGGAGGTGAGGCAGAGGGGAGAACATGGAGGTCGGGGTCAGGGGCCTTCACTTGTTCTGTAAACTGTGAGTGAGTCAGGGCTCTCAGGTAAGAGGGATGGGGAAACGGAAGCCAAGGCTGTGAGGAGAAAGTGAGGGGGTTTTAGTAAAGTGCTCCAGGGATCTGAACATGCAGTTGGAATGCGATTTTTGCTATTATTACTATTATTATTATCATGTTGGGAGATAACGATCGGACCTGCTCCGGGGGCTGTGAGGGTGAAACCAGAAGATATTTGTGAAGTGCATTGGGAACCTTGACATGCTGTGTAAATACACTGTGGGGAAACCACTCTTCTTCCTCTCCTCCTCTTCCTCCTCCTCCTCTTTCTTTTCCTTCTCCTTCTCCTTTTCCTTCTTCTTCTTCTTCTTCTTCTTCTTCTTCTTCTTCTCCTTCTTCTTCTTCTTCTTCTTCTTCTTCTTCTTCTTCTTCTTCTTCTTCTTCTTCTTCTCCTCCTTCTCCTCCTCCTCCTCCTCCTCCTCCTCCTCCTCCTCCTCCTCCTCCTCCTCCTCCTCCTCCTCCTCCTCCTCCTCCTCCCAGGGTTGGTGTGAGAATGAAATGAGATCATATCTGTAAAGTGCATTGAAAACCTTAATACGTTATATAAATGCTATTGTTTTGTTGTTGGTATGTTCAAAATAATAATAATGGTAACAAAGGAAGTAATAGTCATTGTTATAAGAAGAATGAGGATGAATGAATTTGCACACCAACGTTGATCTCCTGGGGCTTAGACAACATGTTGAAGACCATTGCTCATTCAATACAATGGAAGCTTCTTGAGGAATGTCAGCCTCTTCGTAGCCAAGCATGAGGCCTGGCACATAGTAGGCACTTAATAAATACTTCTTGGCTGATCCTCAGTTGCCTGTGTCCATGGGAGACAGCGATAAGAGGAAATTTGAAAACTCTGTCAATTAAAGAACCAAACCGAACCAAAGGCTGATGCTGGCACCTTCCCCAATTTCACTTGGTCACGCCCTCTTTTTGCAGGTCTTTCTGAGAGCGACTGAAGGAGCCAATTCAGCTGCTAAGAGAGTTTCCTCTGCTGATTTTCCTCCCTCGGTTGTGGTGGAGGTGCTAATGAGCACAGAAATCTCACCCACTGGCAGGAAGCCAAGAGGAAGGGGGAGAGAGGCAGGCAGAAAGCCTGGCGATTACACAAAATGGATAACCTGCTTTGGAAACAGCGAGGGCTGACTAATGAGGTGGTTACAAGACTGAAAAGAACATGCAATTGGCTTAAAAATTAGGCTTCTTAAGCATTACAGCTAAAAGAAGTCTTGGAACAGGATATAGAATGTCCGAGTTGAAATGAGCCTCCTTTGAATGTACCCGAGTCTCCTGCATGCTTCAAAATCTTCAAATGGAACCTAGCATCCCCTTCTGCTCCCCTTCTAAAACCTTCCTTTCTCCCCAGTCGCTTTCCTAGCCAAACTCTTGGGGCTGGGAGGACCCGTCTACACTTGGTGCCTCCATATCCTTATCCCTCACTCATTCCTCAGCCCTTTGCAGTTTGCCTCCTGATGTCATCACTCAGCTGGAGTGGCTCTTACCATTACCAAGAATCTCTTACCAAATCTAACACTCTTTTCCCAAGTCATCCTTGCTCTTGAATTCAGATGCATCAGACATGGGTGCTTCCCTTCTCTCCTGGATTCCTACCTCCTGTCTCTTGATTTTCCTCTGAACTGCCTGATGTCTCCTTCTCAGTTTCCTTTGCTGCAACTATATTTGGTAGCCTACTTGTGGTTATACCTAGGGCTCTGGGTACATCCTCTCTATATCCTCTCTTTTGGTAACTTCACCAGGTCCTCCCATATTTAGAATTCTCATCTTTTCAGGGATGACTCTTAGATGTAGACAAAGCCCTGTTCTCTTTAGCATCATCAACTATGTATTAGACTTTTAAAACTGGATGCCCTCTAGGCATCTCAAACTCAACACATCCAAAACAGAGTTCATTATCTTCTCCTCATTAGAACCTCATTCTATACTGAACTTCCCTAGTCTTGTTAAGGGCATCATCCTTCTGATCTCCCAGATTTGTAACTTGCAGTTATCCTAGGCCTCTCATTTTTTCTCAGCACACATATCAAATCGGTTTTCATGTTTTGTCATTTCCACCTTCCCAGCATGTCTTGCCACCAATACTTTCTCTTCACTGACAGTTACCCTCATCCCCTTTCATGTGCATTATTGTAATGGTCTCCTAACTGGTCTCCCTTCCTCAAGTACATCCGCTCTCCAATCCATCCTACATATGGTCACCAAAATGATTTTCTTTAAGTGGAGATCTAACTACACTCCATCTTGCCTTGTCCTTCACTCACTCAGTAAACTCCAACGTCTATTGTCTCTAGATTAAAATACAAACTCCTCTGTTTTGCTTTTAAAGCTGCTCAAAACTAGACCCCAACCAAATTTCCAGCTTCATTAGACATACCTCTAGATGGAGCAGTGGATAGGGTTCTGGGGCTTGGAGGCACGAAGACCTGAGTTCAAATTTGTTCTTAGATGATTGCCAGCTGAGTGACTCTGGGCAAAGCACTTCACCTCTGCCCTCATTGGTTTCCTCAACTGTAAAATAAAGATAATAATAGCACCTACCTCCCAGGGTTGTTGTGAGGAGCAATGAAATAATATTTGTAAAGCACTTCGCACAAATCCTGGCACATAGTAGGGACTTCATACATATTTGTTCCCTTACCTTCCTTACACTCTACAGTCAAATCAGACCCTCCTCTTTGCTACTTAGGTATGACACACCATCTCCTCGGTCTCTGCTTTTGCACTGGCTGCTCTGTATGACTACAATGCTCCCCCTCTCACCTCCACCTCTGAGAATCCCTAATTTCCTTCCAGTCACATCTCTACCTTTGCAGCATCTCTTGCTTATCCCCCTTTTCTCTTCTAACCCTGTTTCCACCCTGGTGCAGACCCTCATGCTCTCATACCTGAACCATTGTTATAGCTGCTGGGCAGTGATGTCTGCCTGTCTCAGGTCTCTCCCCACTGTGCCCTATCTAGTCCTACTGAGCTTTCAATGTGATCTTCCTAAAGTGCAAGTCTCAACTTGCCAGCCCCCTATTCAATAAAATCTAGTTAGTAATTCCCTGTTACCTCCAGAACCAAATAGAATACCCTCTGGTTAACTTTTCATGTCCTTCATAATTTGACTCCTTCTCACCGTACCCCTCCACTCTCTGTGATCCAGCAGCATTGATTACTGCTGTTCAGCAAAGAACTTCATCTTCTGATTTGGGGCATTTTTCCTGACTATCCCTCATACCTGGAATTCTCTCCCTCCTCATCTCTACCTCCTATTTATTTCCCTAGTTTCCTTCAAATACTAATTAAAATCCTACGTCCTTGTTTTATGTGATTGTACTTGTATAACATATCTGACTGCTCCAGGATGGGGAGGGGAAGGAGGGAGAGAGAGCATTTGGAACTCGAAACTTAAAAAACCCAAATGTTGAAAAATTGTTTTAACATGACTGGGGAAAAAATAAATTATTATATGTTAAAAAAATCCTATTTTTTAAGGAAGCTTTTTCAGATTCCCGTCAATGCTAATGCCTCCCAATTTATGCCACATCTGACTTGTTTGCGCTGGTTGTTTGCATGTTGTCTCCCACATGTGACTGTGAATTCACAGAGCTGGTCCAACTTTCCCTTTCTTTGTATATAATACTCCCAGCTTCTGGCATAGAACAGACACTTAAGAAATGATTGCTGACCTGACATTGAAATCTTTCTTGGTTTCCTCCCTTTCAAACCATCTTGCGTTTAACCACCTTTTATTTATTTATTTG
>NC_092872.1:751235451-751252951 GCF_028372415.1 Notamacropus eugenii
GCAATAAAGGAAGGAGTGAAAAAGCATTCATTAAGCATTTTCTACGTGCAGAGCACTATGATAAGTTTCATGGCTACAAATACACAAACAAAGACAGCTTCTGTCCTCAAGTAACTTCCGTTCTAATAGGGAAAACAACACCACTAGTGGAAGGGTGATCTGGGAGGGCTGTTTTCATTTGGGAAGTCACAAAGATGATCAATGTAGACCTGTGGGGTACACTGACACACATCCACTCTAAAAGAGATGACAGAACTGATTCAATTATGACTCTGGAAGGTAGGGAATGGAGAAGTATCTCCTCTCTGGCTAGCCTGCTGAGATGCAGTGAATGACAGTTAGCTAAAGGATGGAACATCCAGTCTCAGGGTGAGGATTTCTAGCCATGAACAGGTTACATACTTATGTTTATTCTTCTTGTACTTCCATATGTAAATGTTGCCTCTCCTGATGGTATCCAAGTGCTCTGAGAACAGGGAATGTTTCATATTTTGTCTTTGTTTTGCTAGTGGCTAGGAAAGTGCTTAATACTTAGAACTGAATAAATGCTTATGGATTGAAATAAGTAATGGAACGCAGAGATGGTCAGTTAAAAGGCACTTATTAAGCACACACTGCATGCTGGGCACTGTGCTAAATTCTAGGGGTTAAAAATAAAAAAACAAAGACACTAACCTTAGAATATAGAACAGAGAAACATGAGAGCTTGGAGGGACCACAGAATGCAGAAAGCAAAGAGTTAGAGCTAGAAGACACCTTAGCGCAATCCCTCCATTTCAGAGAAAGGCATGAAGGTCTTTCGTTCTTATCCCTTGAATCCCAGGCCAACATTATTTCCACTTCACCACAATGTCTGCCTCCCCAGTGAATCACCCCTTTCATCTGTGTTTATTTAAAATAGGTTTCCAATTGCCCAAGAGACCCCCTTGTCATGTGCTTCCAATCTGGTTTACCCATTAGGTTCCACGTCTGATATGAATATTAAGCTATTGCTAGTGCCTCCTCTTGCTGTCATAGCTCAGGTTGCATAAATCTCGACTCTGCTGACTGTTCGAAATCCCCAAAGCTGAAGGAACTGAAAGATTAGGTTGGAGCCCTGGGGGCCAGAGTAGAGCTTTAGTTCTCCATCGAGCTGGGGGGAGATCAGCTTTTAGCTGCCTGGATCCCTTGTGCTACAACCCATCGATAAGAGAACTAAACCTTAGATCCAACTTAGACATGGAAAATAGTTTAGGCTCTTAGAATAAGATCAATGGAAGGAGGTCTCAGCCAGACTTGGGTCAATATTCCACTAAAGTGATGTCATAAACGCAATGGGAATAATGGGGCTCCCTGGACCTGGTGGAAGATACGCTCCTTCTATAGGGAGTCAGACTTGGGTAAACCTGATGATGTAATATGACTCACATGAAAATCCCTGGGGAATTCTTGACCCTGAGCATGATACTGGATGGTCTCAGTCAAAGGCAGCTGTGGTTAGCTGAGAAGTGCACCGGCCTTGGAGTGGAGAAGCCTGCGTTTCAGCTCTGGCAGACCAAGCACAGACAGTGATGTTAGGTGGAAATTTCACATCACCTCCTATACTTCCTCCCCTAGAAAATGCAGATGCCTTTGTTACCTCTTTCAAGAGAGCCAATAGAGTAGCCAATAGTGAGCTTGCTATGGACTCAAGAGGGCTAGGGTTCAAGTCCTGACTCTGGCGCAGCCTGGACAAGTCTGATGATCTTCTCTGACATAGGGAGTTTCCTCCTGAGTGAATTCTTTACACTAGAGAAATATCAGATCCAGTGAAAGAAAGAAAAGAAAAGAAAAAGAAAGAAAGAAAGAAAGAAGAAAAGGAAGGCCTTCCCTCACAGGGTTGTTTTGTGTCTCCAGTGGGCACATTGCCAAGTTCAAAGTGTCATATATCTATCAGCTCTTATTATTTCTGGCCTTACTGTGTTATTGGAGGAAAACAACCTGGGAAAGCCTCTTGGGAAGGGCTATGGAGATGGGGAGGGTTTCTTATATTCTCAACAAGCTTCCTGTTTTCAGATATGAAGGCATCTATGGAAGTGCCATACTGCTACTAGGGAGTCAGTTGGGAAAAGTCCATCCAGTGAGTGATTTTACCTCTCCAACAAGCTCTTTGACAGGGTTCTCCCTTGGAATTCAGTATTATTGGTAAAGATACACACACACACAGACACATACACACAGATTATGTATATATTAACTCCTTCTTTCCCAGTGTTGAGTAATGCTTAACAATAGGAAAAAAAATTCCATTATGTAACTGCAATTGGGTATTGAGCTTGTTTTCCTGTGAATAGGGAAGGCTTGGAGAGCTGGCTGGGAGAATTTTTGTAACTATAGTTCAATTGGATAATTTAAACTCCTCTTACCTGTAGTGAATGGATCATGAGAGCTCCAGAAGGTGAGACTCTGGGAAGAGGGAGTGTGATTTTCAGTTTCACCAGGAAGGAGAGGGAAAGGGAGAGAGGAAGAGGGAGGGAGGAAGGGAGAGAGAGAGAGAGAGAGAGAGAGAGAGAGAGAGAGAGAGAGAGAGAGAGAGAGAGAGAGAGAGAGAGAGAGAGAGAGAGAGAAAGGCATCAAGGAAGGAAGGCCAGGAAAGGAAGTTCTGAAGTAGCTTGTTTCCCCCCATTCCCCATCTGAGATCTGGGAAAAGCCCGTGAAGGGATCTAGCTCCTCTTGCTCATTTCTCTCTTCCTACAGATGGCAGGTATTTACTCCAAGATTTTTCAGTTCTTTAAATTGCTCATAATTCCTGATTTTTGCTCTTGATGTAAAATTATAACTGGTGATAACCACTTTGAGATTTGTGTATGTTTTTAATTGTAGTCAGTTGGGTTGTAGGAGACAGAGCTAGTGAAAGGTTGGTAGGAGACACAGATAAAAGTTAACAGAGGCTTGAATGTCAGTCGCAGATAGCGGGGTTCTGTCTCCATGTCCATCTGGACTACTGTCACTCCTGGATGGACAGGGACAAGGAGTGTGACCACCTGCATGGGGCAAATTCACAAGAGACAGCATTGTCCTGTAATTGTTCTGAACTCCCAGATCCAGTCCCCATCCAGGAACAGTAATATAAGATCTAGTTAAGTCAAGTCAATTTAGCAAGGACTTGTTCTGGTATGAACCTTAAAGCCTAGGGCTCAGATATCTGAGCTTCCAGGGACATTAGAGCATAGAGAGCCCGAGGTGGGGGCCCTTTCCTGGTCCCCGAACATGCTCGCACCCTGTATGGTTACCTTGCATGTACTCTGTATGGCTGTCGTCTGTACATGTTTATGAGCATGTTATCTCTCCCCCCTCCTCACCTACCCTTTGAATATGTGAATTTCTGAAAGCCAGGGGCCCTTTTCCTTTACTTCCCCCCAGTAGCCTTAGCAGTTAGCTTAATGCCTGGCATATAACAAGCTCTTAATGAATACCTGTTGTGCAAATGCCCTCAGAACACAGATCAGAGAGTGTAAGTCAGGTAGCACTTTAGAACATTGAATGTAGAATACCAGAGCTCAGAAGAACCTTAGAACAGAGAATGTCAGAACTATAGAATGTTAGAATTAGGAGGTCCCTTATAAACCATTTATTCCAACTCTGTCCTTTTATAGAAGAGGAAACAGATGCAGGTAGTGATAAAGGGACTTTCCTATGACCACCCATATAGTGTGTGGCAAAGCTAGGATTTGAAAAGAGATTTTTCCATTCCAAATCCAAGGACATCATGCTGCCATAGTAAGGAGCTTTAGCAAACTATAGGTCAAAGACACCTGAAGGTTACTAAGCAACAAGAAGACTAGAAGAGCTAGAGGCTGGAGAGAGGACCTAGGTCCGGAATGCAAGTCAGCAATGTGGGAGCCTGAGAATCCTGAGGAGAAATCAAGCGGGTGTAGTCTAAGGTCAGGTGAGAGTCTGAGATATCAGGTACCCAGATGGTTTGAGCTCATACACAGGATATAGTTCTGCCATTTTGTCCTTTAGTATTCAGATTGGATCCTACCCTCCCTTCACTTCATTTTGTCGCCTGTCATCCCACCTTTTCACCAAGTGCATTTTCACTAGCCATCTATCCCTGGAATGCTCTCACTCCCTGCCTCTGTCTCCTGACTTCCTCAGCTTCCTTTAAGACTCAGCTCAGGTCTCCCTTTCTTCAGACCTTTACTGGTTTCCCTTCATTCTAACATCTTTCTTCTAATAGTTCTAACTGCCCCCCCCCCCCATTTATACAGCATAGATCTTGTATATCCAGAGTTGTTTCTATGCTGCCTCCTTTGTTAGGCAGTGGGTTCCTAGAAGGTGTAACTTTCTGTCTTTCCTTGTGTCCCCAACACTTAGCACAGTGCCCAGCTCATTCTAAAGGCTTAGTAAATTGCTGACTGACTGGCAGGATTACAGAATTCCAGATTTGTGGGGTGCTGGTCCTCAGTGGCCATTTATTTCAATCTGTGGGTATATGGGGTGTTCAGGAGGACTAGCATCTCTCTGTGAGGGCTGCTTGTCCACTGTTGGTGTCCACCTGGTTCCCCCATTTCTCATCTGTGGCTCTAAGAAGCTGTAACTTGTACAGTGGCCACACCCAGGGAAACCTGTTTGGCAGATAGGCTAAACCAGATTGAGGGTAACTGACTGGTTAGAGCCTCAAACCTGTTGGTGAACTAGAAGAATGTTTACTTTAAGCATATGAAGATTTTCCCCAGTGGAATGGACAGATGAGAACAATTTGTTCCAACAGCCATGAAGGTGGCCAGAGCAGGCATTGTGGAGTGCTTAGAACTTGGTCAGACATTAAAGATGCCAAGGCCATCCACTGCATCCCAGGCCATTGCCAGTCATCTTGACTTTGTTTTGCCACTGGGCTTGGATGACTGGAGGAGAGAGGGAGGCTGATAACTTTATGTAACTTTCCTCACTTAGATCTGACTTACATGCAAGTCAAGACATTACCTCATGATGTCATTGGTCGTCTTGGAAAATGAAGGATAAGCAATTTCAATCTGTACTTAAAAAAAGGTTTATTCTACAATATACCTATATCCTGAACTTCTGTTTGAAGCCTCTAGGGAGTGGTCCCCAGTACTCATCATGGCAGCCCAATCCAGTTTTGGATAGCTCAATCCCTTCTCCCAGTAGGGGTCACTGTGGAGCTCACAAAAAAAAAAAAAAAAAAAAAAAGGAAAGAAAAACCAAAACCCAAAACAAAAACCTGTCTTTTGAGCAGGAAAGGAGCAGAAAGAAAGCCCTTGTTGTTATTCCTACCTCTACCCAAGGGCTTGGCTTTGTGTGGAGTCTTTCTTCTAGGCTATTGCCATCTGTCCCTCCTCCCTTCTTCCCTTTCTTGCTCTAGAGACCAGAGGAAAGAAGATGCTTGTCCTCAAGCCCCTCCCAGGCTCTGCCAGTAAGGCACATCTGGTGCTTACAACCAATAGAAGAGAAAGTGTGTGTGTGGGGGGGGGGGGAGGGGGGGGTTGACAGAGAGAAGGGAAGTCTCAGCATCTCTTTCAATTCTGCTCTTGGGAGTTCATAATGCTATGAAATAATACAGAATAAATGGCTCATTAAATATGTTCCCAGGTGAATCACCTTGACCACCAACCCAGGAGCCAAATCCTGTCTTATATATTTTGAAAAAAAATTTAAAAAGAAACCAAACCAAATACCTCTTTAGTCAGTACATTTATTTAGTAAAATTTATTAAGTGATGACAGCATGCCTGGTACTGTGCTAAGAGCTTCGGTCTTGCCTACATCCCCCAGCACACTACGATATCATTTAAGGTCACGCTCAGCAGAACACAGGCAAACAAAATCTTTATCCAAATGAAAGATATCTGGGTATAGATGGTAGAGCACTGTACCTGGAATCAGGAAACCTGGGTTCAATCCCATCTCAAAAATAAACTATCTGTATGACCATGGGCAAGTTATCTTAATTCTCTGGAGTTCTGTTTCCATATCGGGACTTGACCTCTAAGTCCCTTCTGGCTCTAAATCATTGGTCCTAAGAATCAAGCTTAAGAACGATAAAAATGCATCATTGCACAGTGAAAGATTCATGTGAAAGGAATGGAAAACCAGGAGAAAAAGTCTCTTTTTGGAAGAGGACAAGGAAGAAGGAAGAAAGAGGGAAGAGGAAAAAGTCACTTTTAGCAGCTTGCCTTCACATCTAATCCAATCCAATAAACATCTATTCAGAATCTACTATGTGCCAGGCACAAGCGCTCAGCATAAAATTAAGAAGGAAGACAGTCCCTTCCCTTAAGCAGCTAACAATCTAAAGAGGGAAAGAGAAAGGAGGCAGGCATTCAAAGTAGAATGAGAAGCTGAGAGCCCACTCTGCTCTCTATAAAGGAAGGTATTGGGAGGAGTTTCCTTCTCTTCTGTTCAGCCCTCCAGTGGGAGGGGAGAGGAGGCTGAGGCAGGTGAGCCTCATGGCAGCATGGTGGTGAGTTTAAGTTGGTGAGCTTCTCCTGGGACAGGCATCCTGTTCCATGAAGTTGAAACCAGGTTGGGCAGTAGATACAGTGGAGAGGGAAAGTCCAACTCCATCACAACTCCTGTCCCTCTCTGGTTGCCTGTCTTCCCTCTGCCTCTGGTGGATCTCTCTCCCAGCATTTCCTTCCCAATATGCAGCTAGCTCCCTTCTTGTCTTCTCTGCCTAGGCTTCTGAGCTCAAACTTTGCACAGCTACAAGATCAGAGGCTACTTTTCCCTAGAAGTTATGTAATTAGCCCTTATAATCTTGTGGGAAAGGCTAGGAGAGCGTAAATAATTGTTAGGAAGCATGTGGCTTGATTATATTGTGCCTCACATAGAGGTTTGTAACGTTTGTCATTGGTCCTAGTTCCATCCTTGATTAGCCAAAAATCGAAAGTAATTCTAATAAAATTATATAGGTCATGTGTTACTCAGAGGAAGAGATAGAAGAAGACACCTCAAGCTACTTCTTTGTGGAGGTGGGAGGGCCACCAGTGTTACACATTACACATTTGAACTTTCTTAACATATTGATCAGTTCTGTTGACTTTTTTTTTCTTTCCCAAAATACTATTTGTCATATGGGATGGCTCTCTGGGAGGGGAAGGGAGATGGCTATTTAGGATATTAAGGTAATGTAAGAAACAGAAAATATTAATAAAAACTGATTAAAAAAGAAACTCACCATAGCAGAAGGAGGAGGAAGAGGAAGGGAAGAGGGTAATGAATGAATGAAGGAAGGAAGGAAGGAGAGAAGGAAGGAAGGAAAGAAAGAAGCATTTATTTACTGCTTATTATATGCCAATTCTTGGCATACAAATACAGAAGAGATAATCCCCGGCCTCATCAAGCTTATGTTTTAATAAGAGAGACAATACTCATAGGAGAGAGCTGGCTCTCACAGGCATGGCTTTGGATGGAGCCATAGGACTTTTGAATGATTCATCATTTCCAAAACCAATGATGAAAATGATTTGATTGTTTTTCTCCCCCAGAGTATATGGTAGGAAATAGGTATAGGAGTGAACATTGCACTCTGGCATGACCAAAGAGGGGGTAGTTGGGTGACTGGGGACTAGTATGCTGAGGGTGGAAACAGGTTAAGGCCAGAAATGGAGGGCTTTCAAAGTTAAGTGGAAGCTTTGATATTTGGTAGGAGGGGAATCAGGAAGCTCCTGGAGCTGACCGAGTGGGGAATTGCTGTGTGTAATGCTAATCAGAGAGTTAAAGATCTTCCCTACCCATTAATGAGCCACCCATTAACAAAAGCTTGATTAGTGGAGGCCCACATCTTTTATTAATTTCTGTTGCACTGGTTGATGTCCTTTGACTCTGAAAAGTGTATAAAAACTGTGAGATGAGGTTTTACTTTGGGGCTTACTCATTGGAAGTGTTTCTTTGACCAGACAAGACTCTGCGTAGCCACGAAGGAGCCCCACCCTCCCACTTTGAAAACTCAGATGCTAGTGCTTCTCTCTCTGGTAACTCTGTATGTATGGTCAGATAGTTGGATCTGTCTGTTGATTTGTGATATATGTGTTGCTTATGGTCAGGCAGCTGGAAGCCCTGCTTGTTGAGTATTTCTTTGTATTTTCTCTGAAGTTTAGGGTGCTGACTTTTCCCCCTGAACTAAGTGAATGATCTATGTGCTTCAATAAAGTAATTGTTGACCCCTCAAAAACTGCTTTCCTTTTAGAAAAGAACCTGTGATAGCAGGACCCCTGTGTATGTCGGGGTCCTTGCTGATACACTGGGTCAAATCTGCACTTAAGGAAAATCCCTTAGATAGCAGCATGGAGAAAAGACTGGAATGGGGAGAGACTTGAGACAGGGAGATGAATTAGGAAGCCACTGGAAAAATCCAGGTGAACAGAGATAAGAGCCTGGCTCAGGGAGTGGAGAGAGGGATCTGATGAAGAAGATTCAGCAGATAGGAATGAGAAGATGTGCCAAGTGATTGGATCTGTCTGGTGATGGAAAGGAGGAGGTGAGGCAGCTGGAAGGCAAAGGAGAGAGCACTGAATCTTGTGTCAGGGCTTTTCTTTGATTTCTTCTCTTTCTCAGAGGCTCAACTCAAGTACCTTTACCCCCAGAAGTCTTCATTGCCACTGCCATCCTGTCTCTCAAATTATAAACAGGATCATAGAGAGAGAGTTGAAAATGTCTTCAAAACCTCCTGAGTCAATCATAGGGTCATGGGATCAGAGGGTCAAAGTGTTAGAACTGATCATTTCCCAAAGTTTGCAACTTTTTGTGTGTTATTTACTCTAGTAGAATCCAAGATCCTTGAGGACAGGCACAATTTCTCTTTTGTGCTTTGATAAGATCAGAAACCTGAACACAGCCAATGCTTATGCAAGGTTTCTCAAATTGAATTGATTTAAATTGGACACTGGCAATAAAGAAGGATGGAGTAAAAATAGCCAAGAGATTTAGAATTCCTTATAAAATTTCCTCCACTGCCTTGAATTAGAATTTGAGTGTTGGAAGGTGCAATCACTTTTAACTGCCTCATATTCCACATGAAGAAACTGAGTCAGAAGGAGGAGGTATGCTTGTCCAGGTCCAATCAATTATCTATCTGCAAGCACTTATTTTTCTATTTTTATCTTTATTTTTTTAAATTTAATATTTTATTTTCCCCCCAATTACAGGCAAAAACAATTTTAACATGTATTTCTTAAAACTCTAAGTTCCAAATTCTCTCTCTCCCCTCTCTGTCCTCCGCACCTCATTGAGAAGGCAAGCAATTTGACATAGGTTATATGTGTGCAGTCATGCAAAACGTATTTCCTTATTAGTCATTTTGTGAAAGAAAATACAGACAAAAAGAAACTCCAAAAAGAATAAAGAAAATTTTAAAAAGGGATGCTTTGGTCTACATTTGGACATTATCAGTGCTTTCTGCAGAGATGGATAACTTTTTTTTATCAATAAGTCCTTCAGAATTGTCTTAGATCACTGTATTGCTGACAGTAGCTGTCATTCACAGCTGATCTTCATATAATATTGCTGTACCTGAATACAGTGTTCTCCTGGTTCTGTTCACTTCACTTTTCAACAGTTCATGTAAATCTTCATAGGTTTTTTTGAGAACATTTTGCTCTATCACTTCTCATAGCACAATTGTGCTTAAGTTGAATGCTGAAAAATTTGGGCACATGAACAAAAGACCCAAGAAATGACCAAAAAATACACTATTTACCATCTGAGGGTCCCTGAGCCTTCAGTCGTCACATCTTACCTGATAGCCTGCTGAATAAAGTCCCATTAGGTGTCTGAGACTATTGCAGAGTATAGCTGCGGCAAGCATGCAGTTCACGAGTCAGCCCTACCAGCTCCCAGATAAAATAGCAGAAGACTGACTATATTTTTTCCATTAAGAATGGAGGAGAATGTTGCAGTGATCTCGAAAGAGGGAACTATGTTGTCATTTTTTTGTTAGTACAAAATATCATCAAATTTGAATAAAGTGTAACCTGATCTCTGTCCTTCAGGAGAAAGTAAAAGGGCTGGAAAGGTCAGAAAGACTTCTTTAACCTCCCATTTATCAGAGAAAAGGACTTATTCCTGAAATAAAAAGCAGAAGTGCTTCAAAGAAAACCTAAGGGGGAGGGGCACCTGAAGAAGAAGGGGAGAGGAGGAATCCTGATGTAGGTTGGAAAGTTGGCAGATAGAAAATGTGCCAGAAGCAGATGGATCATTGACTACTTGGAGCTATATAATGGTTATGGGGCTCTTTCCATAGAAGGGGAGGAGTCTTTATGGGAGAAGGAAAATTCATCCTTCATTTTTGAGAAAGGACTAATGACATTACATTGACTGGTGAAAGCATTAGGTTAAAGTGAGGTAGAGCTGTGCAAAGTCAATAGCCTCACTCTCTCTTCCAGAGTCATCAAAGTCCAGTGGTAAGACAACAGTCAACATGACTGATGCTGGCCTGGGATCCAGAAGATGACCTTCAATGTCTGACCAAGCTCTAAGTGTTCCACAGAACCTGCTTCAGGAATGATAATGTGAGCCCATAGGTACTCCAGGAGAGAATTCATCTAGTATGAATCAGTAGAAAAGATGAATGGTGGTGGTAATTGGTTCCCTGCTGAGGCTTAGTGAACCAACGAATTTAAAATAAATAAGGAACTGAGGCAAACAAAGATTTAGTTACTTGCCTAGGATCATGCAACTGGTAAGTATCAGAAGTCAGTTTTGAAATCTGGGCTTTCTGACTTCAGGTCAGGTTCTATCTGCTGGACCCATCCATCTGCCCATCAATTCAACTGCCCATTATTTTGGACTATCATTTTGGCGACTGTATGAAAAATGGTTTGGACAATAGAGATTGGAAACAAGGGACCAATTAGGAGACCACTGGATTAGAAGCAATAGAGGTCGTTGGAGGATGGCTGAAGCATGTTAGGACAACGATTCTTGTGAGAAAGCCTTGGCATTTTAGTGGACTGCAAACTTAACAAGAACAAATCATATAAAGTGGTAGCCAAATATACTAATATATTGCTAGCTTGCATCAAACATCCTGCCTAGAGCAAGAAGGGGAAACAGTGCTGTTTTCCTCTTCCCTGGTCAGGTTGCACAGGGTATTGATTCTGATTCTGGGCACCGTAAGAGACATTGATAAGTTTCCCAGTATACCCTGGGTAACAATTAGTCTGGAAAGGGAACTGGAAATCCTGTCATACACAATAGGTAGGAGGAAATGGGGTTGTTACCTTGAATTAGAACTTATGGTTGGCATAGGGAGGGGAAGGTAGTTGTCTTAAAATATTTGAAGGACTCTCCTCCATATGGGGCAGAGATTAGATTTATTCAGTCTAACTGACTCCAGAAGGCAGAACTAAGATCACTTTGTTGAATTCACAAAGAAGCAAGTTTGGGACTTTGTATCAGGAAAAAAATACCCAGAATTAGATCTGTCCCCAAGTGAAATGAACTGCCATGGGGCGGGGGGAGTTATGGGTTTTCGTTCACTGGAAGCCATCTAGAAGATGCTGGATGAATACCAAGGGATGATAGAGAAGGGGCTCTTGCTCAAGAGAAGCAATGCTATCTTGGGGTTACCAAGGAGATAAGGATGCCAGAGGCACATGGTTTAGGAAGAAATCACTCCTCTTGATCCCCTGGGGAGTTGCCCTGACCCTGTAACCACTTGGACTTTGGCTGAGAAGTGAGTCCAACCCATCCCAAGGGTTGTAGGCCACAGAAACTGAGAGAAAGAAAAGCTTGGAGGATCATACTTCAAAAAGTGTGATCAGACAGAAGAACCTGTGCCCCTAACTCTATTCCTCTGATGAACCCCAATGTTCACTTGAAGAGAAAAAACCTCAGAAGAGAAACCAGCCATGGAACCCTGAGTGGCAGAACCTGACTGGGATGTGTAAGGGGTTTGGGGAGAATCATGTACAAAGGGATGGATGCTGTGTCATTTGTTTCCTCAGCTGTCGAAAAAGGGGGCTAGGGAGCTTTTCCCAACCCTTCTTAATTTTAGAACCCTCCCTCTTGTAATTATTTCCTACTCAGTCTGTACATAGCTTGTTTGTTGTCTCCCCATTGGATTGTGAGCTACTTGAGGGAAAAGACTCTCTTTTGCCAACCATAAGTTCTAATTCAAGGTAACAACCCCATTTCCTCCCACCTATTGTCTATAGCAGGATTTCCAGTTCCCTCTCCAGACTAATTGTTACTCAGGGTATACTGGGAAACTTATCAATGTCTCTCCTAACACATGGTGCCCAGAGGGCAAAGACTCTACCAGCACTTGGCACAGTGCCTGACACATAGAAAGTGCTTAATAAATGTTAATTGATTGACTGTACTAGAAGACCTATGAAGACCCTTTGATGTCCCCTACGAGTGGGATAGACTTAGTGAAGACTCCTCAGATTGTAATTTTTCTCCCAGGGGTGAGGTAAGGCCTAAAGGCTCAAGGTTACAATATTTTTAGAATAGAATGGTTCCATATAAGGATATAAAACTGTGTAGTGTATTAGGGTCTCAATGATTGGACGAAACTTACATAATTCCTCGATGTCTTCATTTCAAAAGGGATTGGTTAGATTTCGTGTCTAGAATGTAAGACCATATTCTCAGCTAATGAGGATAATGGTCAGTGGGGGGAGGAGGGACTTGCGTTAGGGTCTATATAAATCACTGTCCTGTTCTTTGTCTTCGGCTTTCCTACTCCTACAGGTAAGCCCCGCTTCTCGAGAATCGAATAAATCACTTTTCTGTCATCACTTGAGAGGCCTCTGAGTAATTGATTTATGTAGGGACCTGAGCCATCCCACACACCTATGATCCTAAAATGCCCAGGATCTCTTCCAGCTCTGAAGTTCTGTGAATCAGTAAAATTCAAGAACTGAGATTTGAACACATATCTTCTGAATCCTAATTCTTTGATCTTTTCCCCTATGTCATGCTGCTTTCGGTGCAAAAATTTGGAGGTCAGAAAGTACAGGATAATTTTGGGGGACAGTTAGTAGCAATCCAGTGTGGCCGAAGGCTATTTTAAAATAAAAATTTTAATGATAAAAAGCTCCTCCATTTGGTCATTATCAAACACCTTCAACTATTACCTTTATTGTATGCAAAGTTCCTATGATTAGGGGAGATATCCCTGAATGGCTTTCTCCATTTCTGTATTCTTTCAAAGAACTGACATAAATCTTGATCACAAGTATCCCCAGTGGAAATTGAAGTGTTGAAAAATGTATTCAGCTGCAATAGTTTTCAGCAGCACATCCATGGAAACAGATCAGAAGTAGCTCGAGGCTATTTTCAGAGAACTCCTAATAAGTGCAGAACCAAAATACAAGCATGGTTGTTAACACTCTTTGAAATGCCAAATCCAAGTTGGAGATCATCCAGGAAAGGGGCTGAGGCTCAGAGATAACTTATCGAGCTGAGTTCTGCAGTACATAGAAGGTGTGAGATGGGAATGATTTTGTGGGAAAAAGGGCTAATTATCTGTCTTTGTACAGGCACTGGGATGCAGCGCTCACCAACTCACCAAACCACATGGATTCCAAGGTGGAGGACACTTCAGAGATCACCTGCCATCTAATGGTATATGAACAGAAGTCTCCTCTCCAAAATGCTTTATATACGATTATCTGGACTGTGCTAGAACACCTCCTTGATGTGAATTTCATGACCTGATTCTCCTCAAATTGGATCATACTACTTTCCTGGTCATGAAATATCAGTGTCTCCCTATTGTGTAGAGGATGAACTATTGATTCCTCAGTTTGTCATTTAAAACCATTCCCATGTGGCTCCTGCTTATCCAACTTCTCATTCATTCATTCATTCATTCATCTATCCATCCATTCATTCATTTGTATATTAGAGAGGGATGGAAGTCTCTATCTGTGACCTCATTGGCATATGGAGTTCCTGGTGAGGAACCTCTCTCTATCAGTGCAGACCAGCAACCACTGTGAAATTTATAGTCTTAGAGCTTCTGGGGTGTACTCACTGGTTAAGTGCCTCACCCATTGTCTCACAGTCAATTTGTGTTGTGGGTATTACTCAAACCTATGTCTTCCTGACTATAAAACTCTATGTTTATTGACTCACTATGCTATGCTGCATCCTGCTGTCCCCCTCTTCATGTGTTCTACTCCCAGTCAAACTGGTCTGCTTTCTCTGTCCTGAACTTGGCACTCCAGGCCTTTGCATGAGCTGTCCTCCATGCCTGAAATACATTTCCTTACCTTTTCCCATAATCCCTATCTTTTTTCACGTCTCTGCTCTCGCACTATCTCTGAAATCAGTTTCTGGTTACCTTAATTGTTAATGCTCTGTCCCTTCCTCAAATAATTAGACACATATAGACACACATATATACTCTTACATATATATGTGTGTGTACATATATATGAATCTGTGTGTCTACATGTATGTATTTATACATATACATATATAATACATATGTATGTGTATATTCTTACCTTTCCTATGTTGCATCCCCTTAGTAGAAGGTAAGTTCCCTCAGGGCAGGGAAAGTTTCACACTTGTCTTGGTCTTCCTAGCTACCTATCACAGGGCCTTGCACATCACAGGTATTTATTAGACATTTATTGGACCGATTGGATTGCTCTGTCTCTTCTAGGCTTTGGATTTCTCCATAATATTTTGACACCATTTGATAGCATTATGTGAGAGGAAATCTGTTCATTCCCAAACCCAGCAAGCAGACGGACATGTATTTCTCATCCTGCTCTGTGGTGGAGATTTAAGTTCACATTAAAGATGAACTGAATTAATTCAAGGACAATTTCCTTAGACACATCCTTCACATCAGCAACAATATGGAAACAGGAGTTGTGTGAAAGGATGCAAGTCCATTCATTTCATTCATTTTTCTAAACCTGATCATATTCTCAGATGATGGACCATTGTTGGCTAAACATTGGTCTGTATAAAGGGACTGAAGAAAGATGAATTTTCAAATGCCCTCCCCATTCATTTATTTCTACAGTCAACAAAGATCTATTGAACATCTGCTATGTGCAAAGCTCAGGGTTAAGAGTAGGGGAAAATATAGAAGGAAAATGTCTTGAGGGTAGGATTGTATCCCCAGTGATTATCTGAGCATTATCTGACACCTAGTAGGCATTAAATAAATACTTGTTGATTGATTGATTAACATGTGGTCTTGTTCTTACCATGGTCATGGTTTAGCCAATTGCACTATATTTCAAGATTTTCAAAGTGCTTTCTCCCTAAAAGCCATGTGAATAAGTATTTTATATATTCTAAGCTTGTAAGCGATCCTCCACACATTGTGACACTGATCACCCCTATTTTGCAAGCAAGAAAACTGAGACTTTGGGATGTGATATGATGGCTAGGGCCATACTGGAAGCAGTAGAAAAAATGGCACTTGACAGCAGATCGTGTGGCCTAGGAGTAGCCACACCTGGGGCTTTCACTGCCCCCTGCCACCTTTCCTTTCCTCTACCTTTCTTTCTTTCTTGCTTTCTTTTTCCATTCAGCTAAGTGGTTCTAAGTGGTTCTAACAAGGCTAAGCCACCCAACTCTGCCATTCCTGAGACCATGATGCACCCTCATCCTCACTCTGATCTTTCCTGCCTTCCATAATTTTATCCATAGCTGCTGCTTCCTCTCTCCTCTTTCCCCACATCTTCTACCTCTTGCTCTGAGACCTGGAAGTTAATACCACTATGGCCTTTGGGGAATGGCATGGCCCTTTTCTGGCTGTTTTTCCACTCACCATCTTTGTGACTTCTTGTCCATACCAACCCTCCCTGGCTATCTCTCCCAGAGATCATTTCCAGACTGTGCCACCTGTACTCTGAAGGCTGGGCCTGGCTTGCTGGCTTTCTTGTCTTCAGCGCTTTGCACTATGCCTGGCACATGATAGGTGCTCTTTCCCCATTCATTTTCACCCATGTGTTGTCTTATCCATTAGAATGGAAGTGTCTTGAGGGCAGGGGCTGTCCTTTGTAATTGTACACTCTAACTGTTTGAGGAATATTATAACTGATAATGGTAGAAATAACGAATGGAATTGATTGTTTTTCAGGAGAAAAAGTTACAAACAGAAAACTACAATAAGTCACAGACACAATGAGGAGAGGCAAATAGCTCTCTATATGTTCTGGGAGTCAAAATTTCAGTTTTCTTCTCTCTCCTTCCCCTTCCTTTTCAATATGCCTTCTCCAGTTCAGTAATTCAATAAACTTTTATTAACACCTACTATGTGCCAAGAATTTTGACAAGCGCAGGAGATACAAGGGAAAGACAAACAAACCCATCTCTGTCCTCAAAGAGCTTCCATCCTAGTAGGGGTGGTGGATTGAGACACACAACATGTACAGAGATCAGTATGAAGTAGATATGAAGAATAATAACATTAGTAGCTCACTTTTCTACAGCTCTTTAAGGTTCATAAAGAACTTCATACGTATCATTCCATTTGATCCTCACAGTAAGACTTTGACCTACATACTATTAATATCTCCAATTTCCAGATGAGGAATTGAGGCAAAGAGATTTGGCCAAGACCACACAGCTAGCAAGTGCCTGAGGCAGGATTTGAACTCATGCTTACCTCTCCAAGACCATGACTCCATTTATTATCACAAGCTATGTACATCCATATTCATTTCAAGAGATTATTGTCAAGAATTAATTTCAAATTAATTCTAATTTCAAATTAACCATTTGTTATATAAAGGACTCCTACAGCAGATAGCAAATAAGCTATGTTTTGAAGGAAGGGAGGGATACTACAAGGCAGAGGGGAGAAAAGAGGGCAATCCAGACATGGTGGAATCACCTGGAAGTGGGAAACGGAATTTTGTATGTGGACAACAGCTATTCAGCAGTTTACCTAGACTAGAGGGTGTGAAGGCGAATGTTATGAAATGAGACTGGACAGGTAGATGAGAAGCTGACTGTGGGTGAGGTGAGGAAGACTTCATGGAAAAGGGGACATCTGAGAGTTGCTGTAAAGATGAGTTTTGACATACTGTGCATACAGAGTAGATGGAGGTAATCTCAGAAGGGGAAGGTGATGACAACTGAGTGACCAGACAGGGCTTTTTTTTTTTTTTTTTTTTTTGCAGAAGGTTTGACTTGAGCTGAGTCATTAGGAGAAAAAGGGCAACTACAGGACAGAAGTGAGTGGGGAGAACATGCCAGTCATGAGGGACAGTCATTGTAAAGGCCCAGAGATGCGAGACTGAGGAAAAGCAAGGCCTGTGTCATTGGACTGGAAAGTTCTTGTCCTTCAGAGCATTTATCTCAGAAAGATCTTGCAGTTGGAGTGGACCAAGAGCATGATGCAATCCCATACCATTTGGGCTTTGAGTCCACACATCAGAACAAAGCACAGTTTATTTCTGTACGCTGAATGCTTCCTGTAGCCCCAAACCACTCTTTATTTCTGGTGAAACTTGAGCAGGCTTTAGTTTGCTTTGGACGTTCAGACTTGCCTCTGGCGTGGAAGAGACTGTGATTTCCAGTGTCTAGCACGATCC